>NW_027497024.1:0-181787 GCF_021521415.1 Bidens hawaiensis | reverse complement strand
GTCTTCCTTAGTCGGCTTCCTTTTTCTGCCACATTCTCACTCTGTTGATGCTCAACTTATTTCTTCTCAACTAACCTGTCAATCACAAAACACTCCACTTTCGTGTGATCCTTGCTCAAGGATACACACTTGTTAAATAAATCTGCCTTCATGCTTTCGTTGTCAACAAGAGTGTCAGTAGTATTTTCAAATAATAATAACCGTTTATCACGATTCCCAAATTTAATTCCCAATGTCCCTTTAGCACAATCAATCACTGCAAGTGAAGTGGCAATGAAGGGTCTACCCAATATGACTGCGGGTTGCGTGTTACATTTTTAGCATAATCAAGCACTAAAAAGTCAACAGGGTAACATAAATTCTCCACATGTACCATCACATTATATATCATGCCTCGAAGAAGTGTATGGGTTTGATCCACTAATACCACGGTGGTGTTTACTTTCTGTAGCGGACCAAAATCATACTGATCATATAAACTACAGGGCATGATACTAACAAAAGCTCCAAGATCTAGCAGTGCCCGATCAGTTTTAAATTCACCAATTTGGATTGATAAAAGGGGCACTCCTGGGTCTTGAAGTTTACTCTGTATAATATTATTATCAACCCTCTCATCCCTTATTTTGGTTAATTTGTCATATAAACATTTATCACAAGAACAATTTTCACAAAAAGATGTTTCATTCGGTTGTAATTCAGAGTTATTTTGAAAAACTGTTTCATAATTACCCACATTTTCAATCTCATCACTAATATCTTCCACCACCCTCTCAACAAACTGTGGTGTTGGATCACTTTGAACACTAAAAATTTCAAAATTAGGTAAAAGACTTACCGCATTGATATGCACCTTGTTCCCCTTCTTTACACTCGAGCTGTTTTTCTTCAAATTCGCCACATCGGTTGCAAGTTGACCCATTTGAGTGGTCAATGATTGGATGGCTTTGTCTCGGACTTCATCCTTTTGCATTCGAGCTTCATCGAGTTGATTTCTCCGTTGCATGTCTTGTTGCATCGTCTTCAACATGTCCATGACTTTATTTCCACTTGATGAACTTTGACCCGTTGACCCACTTTGACCACCAACCCCTTGACCTTGAAACCCTTGATTATTCCTGCCATGAAAATTATCTTGGTTATTATATTGTTGGCGAGGAACATAGTTTCCTTGAAAATTCGGGTTAGATTGAGTGGCCGGGTTTCCATATCAAAAATGTGGGTGATTCCTTAAACCGGGGTGGTAGGTGTTTGAATTCATGTTGTAATTCCTACCACCTCCCCCTTGAAGTGCATTCACCTCTTCCACCGGTCCTTGACCTACCACACACACCTCCGAAGCATGACCCAACTCGTTACAATTTGTACAAACATCGATTACTTGATTAGTGGTTTGTACATTTCCTTCTTCCACGGCTTGCACTTGGGGTCAACCAATTGCCGGTCTCGCTCTTCTGCCAGTTTGAGCCTTTTTCTTTGATGTAACCGCCATTTGTTCCAAATACGTCCAATCATCTTGTTTATAATTGGTACCAAATGTACAATTAGTGATCGACCGCAAATCCCGTTCATCCTCCATACTCAAACCCTCATGAAACGCATTCAATAATTCCCATAAAGCAATACCGTGATGAGGACAATTCTTGATCATCATGTTAAACCTCTCGAATGCTTCATGAAACATTTCCCCCCGATTGTTGTTGGAAGATTCTCAAACTTCTTCTCGCATCATTGGTCTTTTGGGCCATGTAAATTCTTCTAAAAATCTTTGTTGCATTTCGGCCCAAGTATAAACAGACGCGGAAGGCAAAGTGTAAAACCATCTCTTTGCCTTGTCTTCCAATAAGAACTGAAATAGAACCAACTTCACATCATCCGATGTAAAACCTTGACCCCTAATTGTGTTGCAAATGGAGTCATATGCCTCCAAGTGGAAGTAAGGTTCCTCCGTTGCTAGACCTTATTACTTCGGAATACTTTGAAGTGAATTTGTTCTTACTTCAAATGTCCTCCCTTGATTATTGAGAGGGATAACCACCGGAGACGGATTATTGGTAATTATGTGTAAGGCCCCAAACCCGGTAGCTCTACTTTAGCGTCGGATTTACTCATAAACACAGTTCTTACAAATCATAGTTAATTAAAACTTTCACGGAATATAAAAACTTTCATAAAACATTACAACAATCCAAAACTTGCCTTAATTAAACATTCTTGTCTTTCAAAATAAACGTCAATTACATTAAAACATCTTGAGTCTTCAGATGCCAGTCTTCTATTCGCCCACCATGTGCCCGCTCAAGCTAGCTGTCTCATTCCACTCACCTGCGTGCATACTAAAAGTCAGCTACGCTGAGTGAGTTCTAGTTAATCGGACGCCATACAATACATACACATACATGCATATCCGAAGATACATATCCATACTTAATCCGTTACCCTACTACCATACATACATACATATCTACAATCACTAAACTCAGTCTACCAAGAGTACGTTCATAGTCTGCCGTCTATACCTGTACTCAAGATCGTGAACACGTAAAAGGTCCGCAGTCCTTACCTATGTTCACCAGTTATGGTACGTGCAAGGTCCGCAGTCCTTCCCTGTACCATCCTATATTGACAACACGTACAAGGTCCTCAGTCCTTCCCTATGTTGCAACCTAACCCATAGCACGTGCGAAGTCCGCAGTCCCCCCCCTATGCTAACACAAATATAGCACGTATAAGGTTGACAGTCCTTTCCTGTGCTGTCGCCTATCTACAATACGTATAAGGTCCGCAGTCCTTATCTACGTTGGCGTCTATCACCTATAACCATAGCACGTACGAAGTCCGCAGTCTTCCTCTATGCTACCACAACACAAATATAGCATGTATAAGGTCCACAGTCCTTATCTACGTTGGCGTCTATCTCCTATAACACGTATAAGGCCCACCGTCCCTATCTACGTTTACATCTATCATCTACATCACGTATAAGGCTCGCAGTCCTTAACTACGCCATCACCTGCCAAGTCTATGTCCAACAGAAGTTAGAGGGATTCGCCATCCTAACTTACTATGTCGAACATAGGACTTACATACCATTAGTGTACCTGTACACACATACTTCACATATACAATAATTACATTATAGCATAAGAACACTCTAGGCGTTCTTTACATCATCCATTTAACAACCATACCCCTTGTCGATACGTGCAATATCCGAAGATCGTTCACGCCCCGACAAGTGTTCATTTGTAATGTTCATACATCTTCGATATATAATATTCGTACCTTTATTTTTAACCTAACCAGTACGCGCAATATCCGGAGATCGTTCACGTACCGACAAGCAATCATTCATATCCATCACATATATCACATATGGCATACACTTATCACTTAGGATAAATGTATTAACAACACATCGAGTATGCACACAGCCCCGAAAACATAACAAGGAATGGGGCTAGAAACTCACCTGAACTTGGTTACTTCTTCGGCTACTGATTATTCCTTCTCGAGCTGTGCGCGTCTAATTGTTTAATTATTGAATATCAAATACTATTCTAGCCATCCTCATTACTACTTAATTAGTCTTACGTGTCTAAGACGATTTTACTTCATTGAATCATTACCCGGTTAGTTAATCGTTACTCGTTAATCCTTTAAGGGCATCTTTCATAAATTATCAAATTCCAAGGGCTACTATGTAATTATCTCATTCCTTTCTAAGTTCAAGGACCATTCTGTCTTTATATTAAACTCCTAGTTCTTTACTTTGCCCTTAACGAATTGGGTAAAGAATCATCCTCTGATTCGCTAAGCTCCCATAACGAACTAGCTAACGAATCACCCTCTGATTCGCTAAGCTCCCATAACGAACTAGCTAACGAATCACCCTCTGATTCGTTAAGCTCCCATAACGAACTAGCTAACAAATCACCCTCTGATTCGCTAAGCTCCCATAACGAACTAGCTAACGAATCACCCTCTGATTCGCTAAGCTCCCATAACGAACTAGCTAACGGATCACCCTCTAGTTCTCTAAGTTTCCTTAGCGAACTAGCTAAAGAATCACCCTCTAGTTCTGTTAGTGCACGGTTTTGCGTCTCGAGTCTTTGTAATTATCCTTAATGTTTATTTAATTATTAAATGTAATAATTCATGTTTATTATTATCTAATTCGTTAAGATAAGTCTAGTTCGCTAGGAATGTTAGCGAACTAGGACTAATTCGTTAAGCTTAAGTCTGGTTCGCTAGGGATGTTAGCGAACTAGAACAGGATAATGTATTCCCTTCTGATTCGTTAGGGGATTTTAACGAATCAGGAGTGGTTCGTTAAGATTAATTTATGTAACGAAGGGGAATCTGGTTCGCTAGGGGATGTTAGCGAACCAGATCGTCCCCTATATATAGTGAACCACTGTTCACTTGTAATGTGTTGAAAGTTTTGAGAGAATTAATATAATTCAGTAATTTAAAGTATTCTCTCTCTCTCTTAAGCTTCACAATAATCTTATTGATAATATATATACACTAATAACAATCAAACTAAGGTATAAACGAGTTAGATCCGTTTAATTAATATCAATATATATAGATCTGATTCAGATCTAAGGTATTGATTAGAACGAGTGTTAGTAAAGGGGATCCAACAAGTGGTATCAGAGCTTTCGGGGCTCAATTCACTTGGTTTTGATTGTTATTATTATAGTTTTATATTTATTTTCTGTTTATTTTGAATTTGAATCAATTGGAGTTGATTTGGATTGATTATGGATGGATTAGAGTGATTTTGGTTTAGTTAAAGTATTATTGAGGTTCAATTGTGTGGAATTGAATTGTGAATTGGATTTGGGATGTGTATTGGGTTTTTGGTTTAAGTCCGTGAACAGGGTTTTGATTTTGGTCGAATTTGGTTCGTGTATGGTGTTAATTGGTTACGAGATGTGTTGGTTTGGATTCGCTTTGCGATTACGAGCATTTTGGTATATTATGTGTTAGTTTTGGTTGACAATTGAGTGTGTAATACAGATCTGGAATAGAAGTATTTCTGGGTTTGAACTTCATATTTCTAGAAATATGTTCTTGAATATTTGAAGATTTGAAGATGATGGCAATTCGCTATAAAGTTTCAAGCGATTCGTTAAGTCTTTAACTTGATTCGCTATAAACTCGTGCCATTCGCTAATCAGTTCGCTAGCTGATTCGTGCGAGTTAATCAATTCGTGTTATCTAGTTCGTTAACTAGATAACTGATTCGTTTGACACGTTTTTGTCTTGGAATTTGTGCCATAACAACTTTTTGCCATGTGGCAAAAAGGAATCAAGTTTGTTACAAACGGTTGTAACAACCTGATTCGTTATATTATAATTCGCTATTGTGTTGATTCGTTATCAACTGTAGCTGATTCGTTATCTCAATTCGCTAAGCATTCCTTAGCAATTCGTTAAGTTGACTTGGTCAATTCGCTTGATCAATTCGTTAAGTTGACTTGATCAATTCGCTTGGTCAATTCGTTAAGTTGACTTGTGATTCGTTAAACCTTCATCATATTCGTTATCTGATTCGTCATTTGGGTGATTCGTTAACTTTATTTGTGATTCGTTAAAGTTGACTCGCTTGGTTGACTTTTGATTCGTTAACTCATTCACCTCATTCGTTAGGACTTGATTCGTTAAGTCTTGATTCGCTACTACTGTTCACAGTTCGCTACAACTGTTCATAGTTCGCTACTACTGTTCAACTGATTCGTTAAAATATTTTATTACTTGTTTATTTTCAAAGATGGCTGGTATGTATGCATTGGCGTCTCAAAATATGTTGATGCAACAGATGTTGCAACTTGATACCGAGATTGGTTCACATTCTAAATGTTCGAGATTGATGAAGTTCAGTGATTTTGCCAAATGGGAACCTCAGTTTCGTGCACATTTAGGATCGGTTCATCCTGACTGTTCATATTGTCTGGATGAGGTTTATGTTGCACCAATGATTGGTGATGATACTGTTGGGTATACTCCTAAGACTGTCTCTCAATACTCACAAGAGGAGAAGAAAGCTTTAGAAATTGAGATAAAAGCATATTCTACATTGACTATGGCTTTACCAGAGAATATTTTTCATCAAGTTGGAAGTATCAAGAGATGTGCATCTTTGTTTCAACATCTGCGTATGAGAAGCATGGGAAACACAGCTGAGAGTAAGAAAGTGATGCTCAAGTTTCAATTTCGAAACTTTAATTTATTAAAAGGAAAAACAGTTGAAGAAATGACTACCAGATTTAGTCATTTGATTGCTGAAATGGATAAAATGAGAATGGAAATTTCTGAAAGAGATAAAATTGACACTATCAAGAGTGTGCTTCCTAGTTCCCATTCAACTTTTCTCATGGTTTTGAAAGAAAATGATTATTTTCTGAATGAAGATTTGATAGCACTTGAATTCCTACAAAAGATCGAAGCAAGAGAATATGATCTTAAGTGTCAAAAGTCTTCAAAAGAAAATCAAGATCCGGCTTTCTATGGTGGAAGTATGCCTCTGAGTTCAACTATCTCACCTATCACTGCTTTCCTTACTCATGCCGCAAGTGAAAAAGAATCTGCTTTATTTAATGATCCAAAAGTTTGTTTCTACTCTGCTGGTAACTCAGGTAGTTCTGGAAATTCTTCTAATACTAATCCATTTGCTACACCTCCTAGTGTGAATATGAAGGAAGCTGAGCAAAACTTTGCTTTTCTGACGGCATTTATGTCTTCATATGAAAACTTGGTGAGTAGTAAAATTGCCACGAGTGAGTTAACAGATGAGGATTATGATCAGATAGATCCGGATGATCTAGAGATTATGGATTTAAAATGGAATATGGCCATGATTGTTCGTAAAGTTAAAAGATTCATGCAGAGAACTGGAAAAGATCTTCCAGCGTTAAACAAGAAGTTAGGTTTTGACAAATTGAAGGTGAAGTGTTATAATTGTCAAGAATTCGGTCACTTCGCGAAGGAATGCGACAAACCAAGAAAAGAATACACTGGACCTCGTGGTCAAAGTCAAAACGCTTCTTCACCACGAGGAAGTGATGCTGAAAAGAAACCGTCTACTTCTACAACACAAGCGATGTTAGCAGATGGAACTGATTGGTCTCAAAGGCTATTGTGCAATGATGTTCAAGCAAATTTAGCTATGTTTGGGTTACATGAAGATTGTCAAGATGCTACTACTAGTGTGATATCTTCAGATAATGATTCTGGATCTGATTCTGATGATTCTTGCGACAAGTCTTCTGAATCAATGTTTGCTTGCATGGCTAAGATCAATGAGGTTAGTAATTCTATTTCCTCTACTTCATTTGTTAAAGCATCATGTGTTGACTGTGAATCTAACAACTCTAAGTTAGAAGCTTTGAAAAATCAAAATGATAATCTTATAAGAGAAATTGCTTCTCTTAAGGACACTTATCGCCAATCTCTTGAGTCTCAAATGAAATCTCGAGAAAAGATTGAAGCATTGTCGACAAGTAATCATGATCTCAAAGCCGAGTTATATGTGAAAATGACCATTAATGACCAAAAGTTTCAGGAAATCTTGAAACATCGTTCTAAGATAACTGAGCTTGAGAATGAGGTTCTTGAGTTGAAGAACAAGTTGGGTAAATTTCGAAATTCTTCGTTTTTATTGAATGAAATTATTGAAGTTTCTGGAAAACAAAAGGATTCTAAGAAAGGTATTGGTTTTGTTGAAATTCCACCACCTTTTCACAATGATTATAAAATAAATCCTTTTGCAAGAAAAGAAGAAGATGTGATTCAAAAGGAATCGGTAATTTCTAAAAAACCAAAAATGGTTAAACCTGAAATTGTTAAACCCCAAGTTGCTCCTCAAAAATCTCATGTCCAAAGCAAAAAGGTGTTTGTTGAACACAATGATGAGGTCATTATCGTGGATGTGTTTGAACCAGAGATTATACACAAGAATGAGAACATTCCCGGTTCTAATCATATTCTGTGCGAACCTCACGAATTTGAGGAAGCAGTGTATGGTTCACACAAACCTCATGAGAAAAAGGAAAAACCAAAGAAAGTGAACTCTATGAAGGCAAAGAAGTCAGTTAAACCAAAAATTTCTGATGAGGATTTAATACGTTTCATTAATCCTTCTAGTTCTAAGCCATCTGCTGCTAGAGTTTTTAAGTTAAAGGGAATGGACACAATGTTCACTGAAAAAGATATTCCAATTAGTATCATTAAGCCTGAGTTAATTGAGAGTGTGTTTTGCAATGAAACTTCCAAGGTTCGTGAACTTGAACGTGCGTATGCTCTAGCGAAAACATCAGTGTCATCTGATCCATTGACTAAGGCAAAACAATTTTTAAAGCAAGCTAAGAAGGTTAACTTTGTTAAGTCAACTGGTAAGATACACTAAAAAGTTTTTCAAACAGTTCTAATTTAGATTTTTATTTAAAGAAGAAATCTGAATTATCTGATGAGTTTGCTAAGAGCATGACTAAGAATTTGAGTCATCATCAATCATCTATTCCAAATTCTTCTAAACATCATCTTGTGGACATGCGAACGTGTTTCTTATGCGGTCAACAAGGTCATGTTGTGAGTCATTGTAATCAACAGAACTATCAGAATCTTCATCCTTTTATCAAGGACAAATCTAAGCCAATTCCAGTGGTTAAGGAGATTTTGAAACGACCAATGTCGTATGCTGATGATACTCATATCTTGTTCTCTGATGTGAATCCTCGGAAGGTGTTTCAAATCAATGAGTCACACGGTCAAGTGAAACCAAAATTCATTCCAACTGAACCTTTATGTCAAAACAGAAATTCAAATATTGTTCATGCAGCTTATCTAAGACGAAAGTCTAAGAAGCCTGTAACTTATTCACAAGTGGCTGAACAACAATTGAAATCTGTTAATGTTAATGATCAAAGAGAAAACCAAAAGGTGCCCAAGACTGAGGCCTGGGCTGCCTTTTTGAACTAATCACTTTTGTTTATGTGTAGGGTTCATCCAAGACCATTTCTGGTGAAAACTGGATCATGGATAGTGGATGTTCTCGTCATATCACCGGAAATCTCGACCTCTTATCCAACGTAAGAAATATTCAAGGAGGTTATGTAGCGTTTGCTGGGAATTCTGGGGGCATGATCACACAAGAGGGTGACGTTTCAAATGGTCATATTACATTTGAAAAAGTAAATTATTGTGACAAGGTTGATCATAACTTATTGAGTGTATCGCAGATTTGTGATAAACAGTACACTACAATATTTACTGACAAAGAGTGTCTTATCTTGAAACCGGGTTACGTTATTCCCGAGGACATGGTTATCATGCGATCACCACGATCAAATGATATTTATGTCTTAAACATGAGTTCAACGATATCAACATCGGTCGAAACATGTTTTGTCTCAAAAGCAACTGAGAAAGACTCGATTCTGTGGCATCGAAGAATGGGTCACATATATGTTCGAAAGATGAATTATTTAATGGCAAATGACTTAGTTGAGGGTGTCTCACTAAAGAATTTTAAGTTATCTGATCACTGCGTTGCATGCAAGAAGGGCAAGCAGAAGAAGAAGACACATCCATCTAAGTTATTGAATTCCATTAATACTCCTCTTGAACGACTTCATATGGATTTGTTTGGTCCAGTGAATCGTGCGAGTATTTCTGGAGACTGGTATTGTCTTGTCGTGACAGATGATTATTCAAGATATTCATGGGTGTTATTTATGAGTTCAAAAGATCAAACACCTGTTTTGGTATAAAACCTTATTACTAAGATCGAATCACTGTACAAACAAAAGGTGAGGAGAATCCGGTGTGATAATGGTACTGAATTCAAAAATACTATATTGGATTTCTTTTGCGTTCAAAAGGGAATTCACCGAGAATATAGTGCACCTTATGTACCTCAACAAAACGGTGTTGCTGAAAGGAAAAATAGAACTCTGATTGAAGCTGCACGTACAATGCTTGCTGACTCAAAGCTTCCTATTCAATTTTGGAGTGAAGCAGTGAACACAGCTTGTTATACACTTAATCGGGTTCTAACAGTTAAACGACTCAAGAAGACAAGCTATGAAATCTTAAATAACAGAAAACCTAATTTAAAGTACCTGGAACCTTTTGGGTGTCCGTGTACAATGTTGAAGAAGGATTCGGGTAAATTTGAAGAAAAGGCTATCGAAGGATATTTCTTGGGATATGCGTCTCCAAAGAAAAGAGTATTTAATTTTACATCTGGCTGTGTTGAAGAATGGTACCATGTGGACTGTCAAAAGTACACAACTCCTCCTCAAGGGAAAGGTCCAGACTGGATGTTTGATTATGATAGTTTATTTAATTCGTTTACTCCTTCGACTGATCACATTGATGAAGATCTGGTTAGAGCTTACTTTGAAGAACATTTGAATATTCCATGCTCTTCAAGTACTAATGCAGATGAAGTTCAACCTGATGCTACAACTAAAGAATCTCAAGTTGTTCCTCCAGTTGTTATTGATAGTACTTCTACTTCTTCAGATGATGACCAAGCTGAGATTCAAGTTATTGATCTTGATAGTGATAATGCTTCATCTCCCGAGTTGGGTGAACATTACACTAATTTATTTGACAATGTTGTTGTTCCTGAAAATCCTATTCTTCGGATTCATGGATATCATCCACAGGACAATATTATTGGAGAACTTGATGTGGGCGTTCGTACACGTCATCAAGTTGCTTCGTCAAACGACAATAACGTTTTGTGTGCTTACTCTAATTTACACTCTTCGGGAATTGTGAATGTTGCTAAATTCAATTGCTTTCTATCTCAAGTTGAGCCAACGACAGCTCGTAAGGCACTTGAGATCCTTCTTGGGTAGAAGCTATGCAAGAGGAATTACAGCAGTTTGCACGATTAGGTGTTTGGGATTTAATAGACAAACCTGCTAGAGTCAAGAAAGCTATTCCGACTAAGTGGGTATTTAAATGTAAAAAGGACGATCGAGGGGTGATTGTTAGAAACAAAGCACGTCTAGTGGTGCAAGGTTTTCATCAGCAAGAGGGTATTGATTATACTGAGGTATATGCTCCAGTTGCAAGATTAGAGTCGATTCGAATCTTCTTGGCTTATGCTGCTTACAATAATATCAAGGTTTATCAAATGGATGTCAAAAGTGCTTTTCTCAATGGTGAACTACATGAGGAAGTGTTTGTTCAACAACCACATGGTTTTGAAGATCCTGATTATCCTGACCGTGTTTACCGTTTAAACAAGGCCCTGTATGGTCTACATCAAGCCCCGAGAGCTTGGTATGGCACGCTTGCCGACCATCTGACAGATAATGGCTTCAAACGAGGAACTGTTGACTGCACTCTATTTCATAAAACTGTTGGTGATGATCTTCTTCTAGTCCAGATTTATGTTGATGATATTATATTTGGGTCTACAAACGACACTTTATGTAAGGAGTTCGAGAAGTCCATGCAAACAAAGTTCGAAATAAGCTCGATGGGAGAGATGAATTTCTTTTTAGGGCTGCAGGTTCATCAATCTGATAAGGGAATATTTATTCATTAGACTAAGTATGTGAACGACATCTTGAGCCGATTCAAGATAACTGCCGGAAAAATCCCTTCAACTCCTCTTCCAGTGGGTCACAATTTATCACCGGATGAATTAGAGGATACCGTTGATCCGACCCTTTATCGTGCTATGATTGGTTCTCTAATGTATTTAACTGCTTCTTGACCCGACATAATGTTTGCTGTTTGTGTGTGTGCTAGGTACCAAGCTAGTCCCCGAGTGACTCACCTGGCAGCGGTCAAGCGTATTTTGCAATATCTACGGGGAAATCCTGACATCGGGTTATGGTACCCCAAAGATAATTCTTTCGATTTTACCGCCTACTCAGACTCAGATTATGGAGGATGCAAGATAAACTTCAAATCAACGACTGCATGATGTCAATTTTTAGGAAACCGGCTTGTTTCCTGGCAGTGTAAGAAGCAGACAACGGTCTCTACTTCAACCGCCGAAGCTGAATATGTTGCAGCCTCGAGTTGCTGTTCCCAGGTTCTGTGGATACAACAACATCTTCGCGAATACGGTTTGAAGTTTCTTACTACTCCCATCTTGATTGATAATTCTGCTGCTATAAGTATCACCAAGAATCCCGTACAACATTCTAAAACGAAACATATCTCATTTTATACAGGATTGCTATGAAAAGAAATTAATCGATCTTGAGAAAGTACATACAGATTTTCAAAAAGCCGATCTATTTACCAAAGCGTTTGATAAAACACGTTTTACTTTTTTGCTTGGTTTAAATGGATTGAAGACCCTTGCTGAGATCCTAAAATTAGGATAATATCTTTTAATAGATTTAGTCTTATTTTTTTTATGTTTTAGATTTTAGGGGGTGAAAAGTATAAAAAATACAAAAAGAATGTGCTTTCGTTTGTATAGATAAAATCCAAAAACATTAAAATTTGTTTTTTCAAAATTCAAAAATATTGTGATTTCTGTTCTTTAATGTTTTTCCCTTCAAATATCTAAAAAAACCAAAAACATTTTAAAATTTTGAAAAACCGAAAAGAATGTGATTTATGTTTTGTACAGAAAAATCCGAAAAGACAAAAATATTGTGTTTTAAAGTTTGTACAGAGAAAAACAAAAAAAAAAAATCTTTAGATTATTTTCTCGCTGAAAATTATGTTGGTTATTTAAGTTTGTGAAGCATGCTTGCATGTTTTGGTCCTTTGATTCACTTGTGAATTGATGGTCAGCCATTTATTTATTAACTTAAGTTAACTAGGGCGATTAAATTTATCTTTATATTGTTTTTATGCTCCTCAAAATTTTGAGTTTTTAAAGCAAAAAGAGAAAATGATAGTACATTGATTATTTTGACCCCAAGTTCAGCAAAAAGTAAGCCTAAAAGACTGTGTGCTTAATTGCATTGGTGCATTGGTAGGTCTTAAAACAACCCAGTAGAGTAAAGTATGTGATATAAACGTAAAGAAACGCCAAATTGAAAGGGTTGTTAGTCTCTAGCAAAAATCTTGGTGAGGATGGCAGAAATGTAATAACCAGTTATACTCAAGCCTTATATTTGTTGGTCACCCAAAAATAAAATAAAGCAAATAACAAGCGTTAAGATTCTGGACATTGTGAGTCTTTATGCGGCTTAACCATCTGGGTATTCATATGCATGAATATTTCACTCGCTTTCTAGAGCAAACCCAAAGTCATTAAACTTGATCACTGCTGTACCTCGTACAATTTACATTACTGACTTGATCAAAATCCGCTGTGAGTCATACAATTGTTCCTCCCTTGCGTGCGTCTTAATACCATTAAGAAACGGACCCCAGGGGATACAATGTATGTAAGCCAACAGATGGACTCGTGCATACTCACTCACAGTAAAAGAAACTTGATGCATTGCTCAAAATTTCTCAATTGGTATCAAAAGTTTTGATCAACAATATAATGGTTTAAGTCAAGTTGGGGTGATTTGGCAAAAATCAAATTACGCTTGAACCGAGATTAGAGGCTGATAATTTCTGATATTATGTGCTCTAATTGAACTTATTAATCATATCACAAAAATACTTGAATGTGTGTTATTAGACTTATGTGGACAACAATACCAATGACCGACTTATCGCCAGTCATAATATCGCTGAAATATAAAACTGTGATGGAAGGGCAATTTGGTCAATATGATTCTCTGTTCAAACTCGACAAAATTACAAAAACATGTACTGCTTTTGGTAAAATCGTTGAAAAATGCAAAAAGATTGTCTATATTTAATTGTTCGGATATTCTTTCTGTAAATACATTCTTTAATTTTTAAATTTTTACAAAATACCAAAAATATTTTTGTTTTCTTTATACAAAATATTTAAATATTTTTTAAGTTAAGTTTCGGGAATCTGAAACAAATTTTTAACGTATTAGGTTGTCGGGATATAAGGATTTCTCGATAATTTAACTTATTGATTTATTTCTTTAATTTATTCATTTATTTATTTAATTTAAAATTAAATAAAAGGGGTTTAATTCACTAAAATCCATTCGTTAATTATGGATAACGAATCAGGTGATTCCTTAGCGAACTAGCATTTGGTTCGCTAACCTAATTCGATTCCGCACTCTGTAAAGAATCATCCCTTCGTTATACATATTTAACGAATCATGATACGAATCGTGTCTTGATTCGCTATCTTTAATTTAACGAATCACATTCTGATTCGCTAATCACATTCTGATTCGCTTAAATAAGGTAACGAATCGAGTTAGCGAATGGGCTCATTCTCTAACCTTAAGTTAAACGAATCGTCTGATTCGTGCAAGCTGTACCTAGGGTTTCGTGCACTGCTATATAAGACAAGATAACGAATAAGCATTTCACTGTTCGTCTTCTTTCTTCATTCTTCAGAAACTATTCAAATTCTCTGATATTTTCGATCTTTGTATTTGAACATTTCAAAGATTAATTTGAGTTTCTAAGGTATACATGTCTATGGCGATATCATTTTCGTCAACAATGACATTGATTTGATTGTTTAATTATGTAAATTTTAGAAGTTTAAGAGTTTTGAACTTCTGAAACCGTTTTGTGTATAATTTATGTCTTTAATTGTCTGATTTTGATACAATGTTGATCGGAATCCCTTTCCGATGCCGTTGGTGAACTCTAATCATCTTTTGATTATTGTTTGCTGGGTTAATTATGATTATGTGTTCTTGATGGTTACTGTTGGTTCGTTGATCCTTAGAACACTTAGGTAATGAGTCTCAATCTAATTCACCTACACTCACTAATGTGTTTCCGAGCTCAACGAGCTGATTATCTTGTTAATTCGACGACAGTTATGGTCTAATTGAATCTGGGTTCGATGTTGACTATTTGTGTTCTTGATAATTTTGATTTTGACTTAGTGGAGTCAAAGATAAAGTCATACTGTTGACCATTCGTTAGTCTTAGCGAATTGGAACTGGTTCGTGTCCAATTCGTTAAGATTTCATACGAATTAGCTTAGCGAATAAGATGTCACACGAATCAGAATTTGATTCTCTTAAAATATAACGAACTAGAGTTTAGTTCGTTAACTTAATTAGTGATTCGCTAAGGCTAGTTCGTTAAGTAATTTACTTGATAGCGAATCGCCTGATTCGTTATCTTTGTATAACGAATCAGTGTGATTGTTTAACGAATGACATTAAAAAAAAAACTAATAATATATATATATATATTGTTAATTTTATAACTTTATTAACTAAATTGAATATTCAATTAATTTAAGTAAAGGTTTTAAATCGTCGAATATGTACATTTATCTTTTGAATATATACGGTGATCTCTATTCTCATATACGTGTTATTTATACAGTAAATCATGGCTGAACAAGAACAACCACAGGAACAACCACAAGTACAACCACCACAACAAGCTGAAATGGTCTTATTACCATTTGATAAGAAGCACAATATCTGTGCTTATGTTGATCACGACGTGGCTGATTTAAGGACGTTCGGAGCTATGTTGAATTTCCTACGCCGTTCGAAGATACACTATGCAATCACTGCTAAACCTAAGGTGTATCTTAGTATTATCAGGCAGTTCTGGAACACGGCGATATATGTTGAGGAAAGTAATTGGGTTAAAGCTACAATTAATCAACTTCCGATCACGATTGATGTAGAGGTCGTTCGTCGGGTACTTCAGTTTGACGATAGTGACGATTACTCGAGTGAGTTTGACAGAACACTGGTCAGGGGTTTATTTACAAAATTGAATTATGGGGGTGATATTCGTCGGTCCATGTTGAACAAGAACGGGTTGTGTCCACCTTACAAGTACTTGTTGCATGTCTTGCTTCATTGCTTGAGTGGACGTCGCGGTGGTTTCGATGAATGTAGACTGAGCTTACAATCGCGTTTGTGGCTTTAATTCTGAACAAGCCATTCAACTATTCAGAACTCATCTTTGATCATTTGAAAGAGTAAGTTCAGCAAACTCTACCGACAAAGAAGTTCTTGATGTATCCACGCTTTCCAGAATTAATTATTCAAGATTTGATACTGGATTTGGTGATTGATCGATCGTTGGTGAACGACGTTCTTGATATGGAACATATGAAAGCCGAAACGGTGCAGCGGATGTTGATTTATCGGAAGGATAAGCCGCGGGACGAAAGGATGATTGGCCATATAATCAACCCTGATTATGTATGTCCTCCTAATGAGCGCTGGATCCATGATGACTCGGATTCCGAGCGTGAAGGGGGAGAATGTGGGAACAATGATGGTGGGGATGATGATGGTAACGATGGTGATGATGGAGCTGGTGAGCGAGCTCTGAAAGAACAACAAGATGCGGTTGATGCTGCTCTAGCTGCCACCATTAAAACTCAGCAAGAACGAAAAAGAAAAGGCAAGGCTGTAGCTACTGATGAGCCAACCAAGAAGCCCCGTGTATCCTCTGGGGCTGGTGTAATTATTGGATCACCACCACCTCGTCAATCAACAACTCAAAGCTCGGCGGTGCCGCTAACTACTTGCACCTCGATGCTCACGTTAACAACGACGATGGTGTCACATGAGAGGCTTGGCTTAATTCCTCAAACGGCGTTGACCGAGATGCCGAGGCCTCCTGCTGTGTTGTCAACCGTTTCTTCCACAACTACAACGGGACCTCCTCCTCTGCCAACAACTACATTTCCTCCATCTCTGCCAAGTGATGTCTCTTTCATGAGAATCACTCGACCTCAGGGTCCTATTCAACCAGATCATCCATCAGTATATAATTTGTCACCTAGCCGTCAAACAGAAATGCTGCTTAATTTGTTACACTTATATGAAAATCAAATGGCAGCTGATCGACTCAATCAAGAACGACTCATGGAGAATCAAAGAAAAATGATGAGTTACATTTCATTTTGTTAGAAGGAGACCAAGTCGCTGCGTGAGATTGTTGAGTCTCAGGGGGTGAAATTGAAAGAACAATAAGAGTTAATTTTACAATTAACTTGTAAAGATGATGCCCTCAAGAAAATAAAAAATGATGATGATGATCCTGACGAGTCTGATGCAGGAGGTGAGCCTAAACAATCACATGGTTCATCCTCTGGTGCTGGTGTGAGTGGCGATGATGATTCAGACAAACAGATAATTTTATTTCAAGATCCAACACCGGCCAAGCCGATAGAGATGACTGAGGCTAACACGGTAATATTCATTGATGAATTGGGGATAGTTAGAAGTATGGTGAACAGAGATGAGATACAGATTGGTGAGTTTGTTGTTAGATCTTTGACAAGGGAGCATATCTCGATTCTTATTGGGCTAAACGACGATCAGCTGACCACACTAGAGACTGAGCCCGATGTCGAAGTGATTAACGAGGAAGAGATGGAAGATGATCCGTTATTTATGAATACTGACTTTATTTATGAGAACGAAGAGATTGAAATGGAGGATGTTACTGCTGAAGAGTACCCGGACTTGTATCAACACGCAAATGTTGATCAAGGTGCTCCGATATTTCATGAAGACGTAATTAAAGAAACTGAGGACGACTTGGAGAAGATCGTGCAGCGAATGGTTCCTTCACTCAAAGAAGTGACTGATGAGGACATTGATAGATGGTTCAAATGCCAGAAAGTGGGAAAGATCATCAGTGCTTTTCGGTATGTAGATAAAGAAAGAAAGGATACCGCTGCTGCTTGGATTAAGTCAAATCAGATGACTACTTTCAAGACTGTTTCTAAGGTACATGGTGACATTGTCTCCTGGCTCTATGATTCAGACCTTAAGGTATGTATTATTAAATGGGAAAAAGGCGTGCAATATTACGAGAAGATAATGAATGTTCTAACACTACCGCATTGGGATGTACGCACCCTCGCGAGACGTCCATTTATCAATCGTGGGGGCAACCGAATGGCTGAGTGGTTTCATCAACACTTACTGTTCGAGGTCAATCATGGCTTCAAGTTCTTCAAGCCCCAGGTTCCAAGACGTAAACGTGCTGATGAGATTGATCCGAGGACTGGCTGGAAGAAACTTGTTTTGAAAGTGACGCCACCAAAGACAATGAGAAGAGTTCTTGTGAAGACAATGCCGCAAGATATTTATTTGTCTTTCAACCGTTGGTACTACGACAATCGTACTGGCGAGGCCGTTATTGTTCGTGGTCGAGGACTACAGACTGATCTCATCAAGATAATCGACCCGATGTGGTTGGTTAATTTATCAGAGACCGACAATGACGTGCTACACAGGAAGCAAATCTTGTTTGAACGCCAAGAAGATTACGACCTGGCTATGCAATTCCAACGTGTTGTTCGTGTATGTCATGAACATGGGATTCATAGTTGCAGAGATTGGCAAACAAAGCGTTTCAAATAAGTTAAAGACAAAGAGCTCAAGACGAGGGGGTGTCTGTTAGTGCACGGTTTTGCGTCTCGAGTCTTTGTAATTATCCTTAATGTTTATTTAATTATTAAATGTAATAATTCATGTTTATTATTATCTAATTCGTTAAGATAAGTCTAGTTCGCTAGGAATGTTTGCGAACTAGGACTAATTCGTTAAGCTTAAGTCTGGTTCGCTAGGGATGTTAGCGAACTAGAACAGGATAATGTATTCCCTTCTGATTCGTTAGGGGATGTTAACGAATCAGGAGTGGTTCGTTAAGATTAATTTATGTAACGAAGGGGAATCTGGTTCGCTAGGGGATGTTAGCGAACCAGATCGTCCCCTATATATAGTGAACCACTGTTCACTTGTAATGTGTTGAAAGTTTTGAGAGAATTAATATAATTCAGTAATTTAAAGTATTCTCTCTCTCTCTCTTAAGCTTCACAATAATCTTATTGATAATATATATACACTAATAAAAATCAAACTAAGGTATAAACGAGTTAGATCCGTTTAATTAATATCAATATATATAGATCTGATTCAGATCTAAGGTATTGATTAGAACGAGTGTTAGTAAAGGGGATCAAACAAGTTCTCTAAGTTTCCTTAGCGAACTAGCTAACGAATCACCCTCTAGTTCTCTAAGTTTCCTTAGCGAACTAGCTAAAGAATCGCCCTCTAGTTCTCTAAGTTTCCTTAGCGAACTAGCTAACGAATCACCCTCTAGTTCTCTAAGTTTCCTTAGTGAACTAGGGTTAGGTCAGGGAACATTCCCTGACACCTTTATCTTTTCCGTTGCCGCCTTTCCGGCGCTGTCATCGCCGGAAAACCGCGTTTTCGCCGGAAAAACGAGATCTCACTCGTTCTTCCACCGTTTTCATCGTTTTTCGTCCCGTTTGATCCAGATTTGAGCTAGGGTGATCCCTAAACTCATCTTAGGTCCGGTTTATACCCGATTCCACCCGGATCTTGTGATTTAAACGGTTTAACGGTGTCGGCTCGTCGTTACGCGACTATAACTAACGTTTTAGGCTCGTACAATATTAAATTATCATTACCTCGGGTCGGAAATCGATTATCCTTCTTCTTCCTCTTGATTTCGGCTAGAGAGAGAGAGAGTAGGATGAGAGAGAGCTAAGTGTGTGTTTTGGTGGTGTATGGATTATTTGTGAAATGAATGGAAAATGGGGATTAAGGTTTATATAATTATTGATCATGGGCTTAAGCCCATGGCCTCTTCCTTCCTTCCCAAGTCCATAACCCATATCCATTACCCAACACTAGCCCGACCCATAATAGCTTCTACTCTATTATTTTTCGACTAACCCGAGTAAACTTTCCCACTGATATTAATTTATTTAATTATAATATTCTTAGAAATTTCAGGATGTTACATTATGGGTCGGAAATGGGCTTCAATTCTTCTTACCGTCTCTCTTTCATGCCTTCTTGGTACACCCATGGGTACTTTTGGTTGACCCATTTGCCAATAAATGGGCCTTGGCTGTGCATATTGTTGTTGAAACTGTGGTTGGGGCATTTGCGGTTGGAATTGTTGTTCTTGAGGTTGCCCTTAGGGTTGTTGAACGATTGGTGGTTGTTGAACTTGATTAACAACAACTGATGGTTGTTGTTAAACTTGTTGAACTGGTGGTTGAGCTTGTTGTATAACTGGCGGTTGTTGAATGGGTTGTTGGACAACAACCGGCGGTGGTTGTTGTCGATTAAGTTCTTGCACTTGTTGCGTTTGTTGCCATTGACCATAACCAAACGTTCCCGGATTTACCATTTTTCCTCCATCACCTCCCATGTACCCCTCAAATTCACTATCAAACCCATATCCGTAACCGTCACCTTGTGATCTTGAATGTTGCATAAACGGTTGAGGTTGATATTGGTAGCTTGATTGTGATGGTTGAAAGGTTGGTTGTTGATGTTTTTGAGATGACGATGCACCAAATGTAGGAAAAAGGTTGGTAATATAGGTGGCAATGTGGATGATGTTGCATAGGTGAATTGGGAAGCTATGGGTTCGGTTGTGGCGGGTGGTTGTTGGAGTTCACTTGATGCTGTAGATATATTAGTAGTGATTGGTGGAGGTGGATTTGGTGGAGGTGTAGTCGGGATTGTTTGGCCCGAAGTGGGAAATGGTGAATCCATGTTGTTTTCTGATGCAGTTGGAGAACCAAGAAGCTTATTCTCCCTAAGTAAGACTCAGTTTCTTCGAAGTGTTCTGTCAATTTCGGGATCAATTACTAGCGGTGATGACCTGTTAGAGCCTCTAGTATGCATACACCTGTAGGTACCTGCACACTAACACAACCAGCGTAAACCCTAAAATAACACAAAAACTGTAACATCCTACTTTCGGTTATATTAATAAAATAAAGTTCGTTTATTTTATAGCGGGTCATTATCGGTTTAGTTGAATAGAATACGAGATGGACTTGTGTTGGGTAAATGGATATGGGTTATGGACTTGGGTTATGGAGGAATGAAGGAAAGACCATGGACTTAAGCCCATGATCAAAAATATATATACCCTTAATCCTCCATTTAATTCATTTACACATATCCCTTACACCATCCAAAACACACGCTTAAGATTCTCTCTCTATTTCTCTCTCTCTAAACCGATATCAAGAAGGAAACCGAGAACCGACCTGAGGTAATGATAGTATTTTATTGTTTGAGCTTAAATCCGTAAGATATAATCATGAAACGACGAGCCGACACCGTTAAACCATTTAAGTCATGAGATCCGGGTGGAATAGGGTATAAACCGAACCTAATATGAGCTTAGGGGTCACCCTAGCTCAGATCTGATCGAACGGGGCGAAAAACGATGAAAAACGGTGTAAAACGGTGAAGATACGTTTTTCCGGTGAGTTTTCCGGCAATGGCGGCGCCGGAAAGGCGGCGCCGGAAAAACGTGTACAAGGTTGTCAGGGAATGTTCTGACAAATCTGACCTAACCCTAGTTCGCTAAGGAATAACTAGCGAATTAGAGGTAATTCGCCAGCTGATTCGCTAAGGAAAGATTAACGAACTAGCTGTAGTTCGTATCCAATTCATTAAGGTAAAAGGGTAACGAATTACCCTTGATTTGTTATGACCAGCTCGTTAAAGGAGATAACGAATTAGAAGATCCAATTCGCTACTTGGACTGGTTCGCTACACGGACTGATTCGTTAAGAGTCCAGTTCGTTAAAAGTCCAATTCGTGTAAGTAACCAGTTCGTTAAAGGTTCCAATTCGTTACAAGAACCAGTTCGTCATGGCAAGTCAGTTCGTTAAGGATAAGTAACGAATTAGAAGTTTAACAGAATGACAGAATGGTCCCTGGACTTAGAAAAGAATGATTTAATTACAAATAAGCCCTTGAACTTTTAAGTAGCATATTATTCAATGATTCAAAATGCTAATGGAAAATGAGTTAAGACAGTTAATGAAAATAAAATTTTTCCAAGCTGACCTGGCAGCTTAACCCCAGCCAGGGGCTCTGCCCCTTGGACCCCGCTAGGGGCTGCCGCCCCTAGAACCCAGCTGCCCCCGGACCCCCGTTCGTTGAGGGTAATAATTAAACTAGAAAGGCGATATGTGTAGTGATAGTTTACTGAAACGTATACTTATTATACAGTTAGTCGTGCACAGCTCAAGAAAGGAATAACCGTAAACGGTGAACGCAACCGCATTGAGGTGAGTTTCTAGCCCCATTTCCTTGTTATGTTTTCGGGGCTGTGTGCATACTCGATGTGATAGTTAATACACTTACCTTAAGTGGTAAGTGTATGCCTTGTATGATGTATGTATGATGATTGCTTGTCGGTGCGTGAACGATCTTCGGATATTGCATGTACCGTCAGGTGGTAGCTAAAGACGTGATTGCTATGTATGATGTAAGATAAGATGCATGTATGAATATTTATGATGTATGCATAATGTACGTATGATAAGTTAATGGTACGTGAACGCTCTTCGGAGTTTGCGCGTATTGTCAGGAAAAATATTTAAGGACATGTATAGTGTGAAGCTATGGAAGAAAGGGTACCGGACCCTAATAATATCCGAGGATGAAGGGTACCGGACCCTAATAATATCCAAGGATGAAGGGTGACCGGACCCTAATAATATCCGAGGATGGAGGGTATCAGATCCTAAAAATATCCGAGGTATGTAGGGTGAAACGCCCTTTATAATATATGGTTAGATATGAATGTGTATGGACGAATGCTGATCTTGATATGTTGTAATGCGTACCTTCGGGCACGTATATGTGTATGAAAAGTAAGTTATGTGATTAACTAGAACTCACTCAGCATAGCTGACTTTTAGTATGCACGCAGGCAAATAGGTTGAGGCAGCTCGCGTGACTGAAGACACATGGCATGGAAATCGAAGATACTGGCATCTCGAAGAAATGTTGTGATGTTTTAAATACTATGTTTTGTTTTAATTGACTACGAATGTTTTATAAGACATGATTTGATGGTTATGTAAAATGTTATGGTTAAAGTTTTATTATTCCGCGAAAGTTTTTGTTAACTCTGATATTTAGAACTACGTTTATGAGTAAATCCAACGTTAAAGTAGGGCTACCGGTAACGGCAAAATTTAGAACTCTGATACTAAAGTTAACACACGTTGCGCACTACTCCCCGGCAGCGGCGCCAAAATTTGATATGAAGTCGAAGACTCACTCAAACATAAACCGATTACAACTATTAGATAGTGATAAGCGGGTGTCGAACACAGAGAGTTTGTGGAAAGTGCGTTATTGAGTAGCTATAAAATTTAACTATATTAAACTAAGTGCGAAAAGTAAATTCAATGATTCGATTGGTTGATTTGATTAACAAAAAAGAACTAAAGCAATAAACAAGTTTTAATCAATATGAGAAAATATGTCTTCCCTCGGTTTCAGGTTTCCATGAATGTTAAGGTTAATGTTTAACTGAGATGAACAATAGATAAAGTTCGTGTTTATGTAAACAATTGCGATAATTGAAGATCAAGTACTTGGATTATATAATGCAAGGTAATCACTCAAAAACCAATTAGTTTATCCAACCCTAAATCCCTCCCGATTAATCTCGATTATATACAAAACCAAGAACTGACGGTTAAGAACACAAAATCGATAAACTAACAATCTATCAACCAATACATAAACACCATAATAATGAAATCAATAAGATCAAATATTATCCCAGAAATTGTCTAAACATTCAACCAAACAAACATAATAAACCTTACAATCCGAGGGAAAACACAAAGGAATTTAGCCGAGCATGATTCGGTTTGTCATCCCTTCGATTATGATTGTCATACAAATTAAAAACAAGTGTTTAATGATTACCACACTCCCAATTGATCAAGAAGCTCTCAAAATCGCCCTAGGGTCGTCCTTAGATGAAAAGATATGATTAGCATGTCAAAAGCCAACCCTAAAACGAGTTTATAAGGCTGTTACAAGTTTCAGCGTCATTCCCACCGTAAGCTACGGTGGCCACCGTAGCTTATGGTGGCTTCCAAAAGGCCTACGGTGGCTTTAAACTGCCATACGGTGTCATTTTCTTAAGATCCCACCGTAGCTTACGGTGGCTTCACCGTAAGCTACGGTGGCCTTTAGCAAGGCCTTCTTGTTTTCGTCATAACTTTCTCGTTCCAAGTCCGTTTTCTTCACTGTTTTCGCCCACGTTCTCGTAATTACATCCTCTATCTTCTCCTACCTGAAATTATATGAGTAACCATAGTTAACTAATTCAACAAGATAAACCCATTAAACACATGATTATTATTGTTCTTAAACCACTTAAGGGTTGTCCCATGAACCACCCGTCAGCTTTACGTGCACGAGTGTTTATTTTATGTTGTTGTTGAGCCTCAATAAGTATGATCATACGCAACCCTAACTACTTAAGCCTTGAGCTAGTAGAATAGGGCCTCATTATCCGAGTATGTCAGTTGTTACCGATTATAAAGGATCCTCATTTATTTATGATTTATATACCACAATTGTTGCTTTTATCTATAGTTTCATATACGAGTTGTGGATTTTGCTTCATATTATATATACTCAAAACTATGAAATTGTTCACCAACATTCGTGTTGACAAATTGTATTTTATGCATTGTTACAGGTTTGATTGTTGGTTGATTGGAGTTTGAAGACGCTATTTTATTTTAAGACTGTTTAGGCTATTTAGAAGAGTGAGCAATTTAATTTTTATATTTCGTGTTATTTTTGTATGAACGATTTTGTGTTACTTTTGTTGATTTATTGAAGTGAATGAGTTGTTTAAATATTGTCACTTTTACAAGTAATCAGGAATCGATCTTTGGAGATGGAGTATAGCCATTAGACGATTTGATGGTTCAGAATTCAGATAAAGCTTTTAATATTAAAATAATGTAAATTATGGTTATCATGTTCAAACACTTTTTGTAACAACTAACGAGTGTTTAATTCCCGTCTTTTGAAATATATTAATATATTAATCAAGTCTTCTACTTTATAACCTTAAACTCTGACATATTTACAAAACGAATACCAAGTATAGGTCGCACGCCTAGGCCCTAAGTTGGGGTGTGACATATCACACTCAAACTAATTAGTAAACCTTATGAGACATGTATCACAATAATTGGCAAACCAATCATTATGGTTAATATAAAACCTAAACCGGCTAGATGTTAAATAGTACCAAACATCAATGTTCATAGATCGTTAATCAATAATTACAAATAGTTCAGTTATAATATATGGGAAATACTAAAAGATTACAATACTATACATCCCAGGTATGACTCGAGGAGATTAGCCGCTCATCGTCTTCAATAGATCTTCAATTGATGATTAGAACTCGATAGACATCAATTGAATGATGATTAGTGATGTTTTCTAGCCCCAAAAATCATCCCAAAATGACAGAGAAAGGTTAAAAACTAGTTAGGGTTTATAATGGCCCTTATCAGCACCCGGCGTAAGTTACTCCCTGCCCGACGTAAGCTCGTCGGACCTTGTTTGAAGTCTGCATACACCCTTCATGTCAAGTACTGGAGTAAGTTACGCCGGTCCCAAAGTAAGCTCTAACGGGACCTGAAATTCCACATTTTCTTCTCGTTTGCAATCTGATGCTTGTAGAACGCGCTTAGGCTCAATTCTCCTATAAGATTAGCTTCAGTTTACTCTCCCATCTTCCCGAGACTTCATCACATGTTCATACCAGTCTCAATTTAGCATATTTTACGTTCAATTACCTGCAACATATAAACACGTATGAAGTATCATTATTCACACACTAACCTAACTAAACTAATAAAATAATACAAATAAATACATGATTTATACCCGACCATCAAGTCATCAACGTAATGGTTCTTGTGTTCATTTTAGTTTGCTCATTTATGTTCGTTTATATTTGTTTGTGTTCAATTACATTTGTTGATATGGGCTTAATTATATCTAATTATTATAGGTATTTCATATACTTTTAAGTACTTTTGAGCCAGCTTTTATTGCATAATATTATTAATTGGTTCATATTTAGAGTTTAAAAGTTTAAAGAGTCAACGAGCTAAAATGGTGTCTTTTCATTAAACTTGAGACCGAGTAAATAATAATAATAATAATAATAATAATAATAATAATAAATAGAGATTAAAAAGTCATGACACCGTAAAATAAATTAATATGGTATTTGTTATATTGACTTTCTTGTTGTGTGAAATTTTGCAAGGGCTCACGTCAAGATACAAGAATAAAAGAAAAGAACATGAAGTCAGGAACAAAAGAAAACATTGGACATGTTGGGCTTTACATTTATTCGGTCCCACAAGAAAAGACTCCATGACTTTTGGTAGTGTTTTTGGGCTGCAAATACCCAGCTCATGATCTGATGTGTTAATTAAATTAGCAACTTAATTTGGGCTTGGGCTGGAGCAACTTTACTTATTGAGGGTCGGTAGAGAAGACCAATAAAAAGGGGGTTCAAAACGCACGAGGGGGGAGGTGCCGTCAACAGAAAGGGGGTTACCCCCTGTTTTTGAGGGTACAATATGTCCCTTTAGGTACGCGTGTTCGCCAAGTGGTTTATCATTTGTTTTGTTTTTATGAAGTTATTTAATTTTACTGATTAGTCTTTGTATTATTTGTGCTTTGTTGATCGCTTTTTCATTCTCTCTGACCTTCACATTTTTGTAAGGTAATTATCTCTTGCATTTAGTTAAAGTAGAATGCCAATTATTATTAGTGTTGTGGTATTTGTGTTATTTGGTTATGTGTTTTTTTTGTTTAGAAAGTGGTCGGTCTGTGAAGCATTTTCTATATATAAAATAATTGCCAGTATATTGCCAAACAAAGTAGCGGAAGGTACAATAATGACACAACACGCCGTATAAAACACCAAATGTTAGTAAGCTAATAACCAAATAAGATTTTTCCAGGGTTGCTTTTGATTGTAATATGACGTCTCGGCATATGATAATATGAAATGATAGTTTCAGTTTAATTCTATGTTTGGCGGTCCACCACAATCTTTTCAAATCACTCTATAAAGGAACTAGCATGTGATGTTATTAAAGCACAAAAATTGGGTTATAAGTTCAAATCGGCTCGGTTGAAATCAGTTCGATTTTATTCATTTGCTAAAAACCTTTTTTTTTACAATTCGGTGGTTTTGAAGCCGGTTCTCGTATAAAAAAAAGTCAACTCAGGTAAAACATGTTCGTGTGTTATTGGTTCCAAACTAGTTTTAGCGAAGTCGTTCTAAAACTTATATTAAGTTGGGTTCACTTTAAAATTAAGGTTTGTTTGGCATAGGGTAATGAAGTGTACAAGAGAACGAAATGAACAAGGTAATAGAATGGATCATTGCCATTCCATTTAGATGTTTGGGCACCACGAAAAAATGAAATGAATAATTAGTTTGGTAGGCAATAAAAGACAAAGAAATAAAATAAAAATGGTAGTGACTTACGATGGCAGTGGTAGTGGGTCGCGGTGGCGGTGGTGGGTGATGATAGTGGTTGTTAGTTATGTCCTTGTGGTGGTGGAAGTGGTTGGTGGTAGTGGTGGTGATGGTTAGTGACGGTGGTGGACAATGGTCAGTGGTGGCGCGATGGCTCGTGGTGATGGATGGGTGGTAGGGATGAGCAAAATCGAGACCGGTACCGAAATCAGTACCGATTTGGTACCGTCAGTACCGAATCGGTACCAAAGTTTTAAGTTTCGGGATCGGTACGGTACCAGTACCGGTACGGTACCAGTATTTCCTGATTTTATACCTCCGGTACCGGTATAATCCCGGTACCGTCCCGGTACCGGTACTGTATCTGTACCGAACCGAATATTTCGGTACCGGTACCGGTACCAAGAATTAGGGATTTTCGGGATCGGTACCGGTCCGGTACCATGCTCATCCCTAATGGGTGGTAGTGGGAGGATGGTGGAGATGAAATATGATGAAAACGAGAATGAAATGAAAAAAGGAAAACAAGAGGGTGAATGAAATAAAGAGAAAATTACTGTTTGCCTCCCTGTGTAATAGCGTCGCGAGATGGATTGACCACTGAAAAAGAATTTGCGCATGGTGTGTCGTAGTTTTATTTGGGCGGGCACAACATGTGCCATTCCGTCAGTTGACCATCCAGTTGACCCGTGTAATGACTAATATGCCCTTTTCAGCTGCACAATTAGAAGATCTATGTTTCAATTTAATTTACAAGTGTACCCCTGAAACTTAATTCCCTCCAAAAATTTAAAATACCCGTTTTTTAAAAACTTTTCACCCAAACAGAACCCGAAAACAACCAAACGAACCGATATATTTCATTTATTTACAAACTTTTCACCCGAACTGACCCCGAAAACAACCAAACGAACCGATATATTTCATTTTTACAAACTTTTCACCCAAACCGAACCCGAAAACAACCAAACGAACCGATATATTTCATTTTTTTACAAACTTTTCACCCAAACCGACCCCGAAAACAACCAAACGAACCGATATATTTCTTTTTTTTACAAACTTTTCACCCGAATCGAACCCGAAAACAACCAAACGAACCGATATGTTTTTTACAAACTTCTCACCCGAACCGACCCCGAGAACAACCAAACAAAGCCGAACCCGAACCCAAACTATTCAACCTGAACCCGAACACAATGAAGACAAACATTTATTTTATATATGTATATATAAGACGAACACAATACACAAATACATATATATAACAAAACACCCGAATTATAAAATTCGGGATTTTACATATAACGAGCCGAACCCGAACACTATGGAAGGAGCCGCGGGCCAAGATTCCACCTCCAACGGTAGGTGATAAGGGCTTCGCCTGCTAACGTTACCAAAAAAGGAACTGTGATTCTACGAATCCGGATCCGGACACGAAGATTGAGTTCAATCGGGACTCCAAACAGATCCCGATTGTAGTTTACATTCAATATCAAAACCATTGTGACGGACGGCTACGAGTGCGACGTGGGAGCGGCGACGGGGTGCGACGGACGGGGGGGGGGGGCCTGGTGCGACGGACGGGCGGAGCCGGGGGACGGACAGACGGGGGAGCTGGGAAGTGCAACAGTGGTGAAGTGAGGTAGTGGCCGGTGGTGGAGGTGTGAGGTGTGAAGGTGGATGGAAGAAGATGGTGATATATACAAGGAAGGAAGAATATGGTGATTTGGTTAAGGAAAAGGAAGGTGGAAGAAAGAAATGGTGGAGAAAGAAAGAGTGTGGAGGAAGAATGTGGAGGAGGAAGAATACCCGGTGATGATCGGACTGCCACTTTTCCCGAAAAAGCCAGTTTTCCAAGCTCATGAAAAAGATAATAACAGAATGACACAGATATATCACCTATTTTTTTTATTTGTAAAAAGTGTAAAATACCCTCCCAAATAACGGCGGTTGACGGAAAAAATTAACGGAGTGACACATACTGGCCCGCCCAAATAAAACAACGGTACACCACGCGCAAATTCTTTTTCAGTGGTCAATCCATCTCGCGACAATATTACACATGGAGGCAAATGGTAATTTTCTCTAAAATAAATTTTGGGTGTTTTAGGAGGAATATAATGGCTTGGTAATAGATGATCCGGTTTCATTTTCTTCTCGTTTGCAATCCGATGCTTGTAGAACGCGCTTAGGCTCAGTTCTCCAATATGATTAGCTTCCGTTTACTCTCCGATCTTCCCGAGACTTCATCACATGTTCATACCTGTCTCAATTTGGCATATTTTACGTTCAATTACCTGCAATATATAAACACGTATGAAGTATCATTGTTTGCGCACTAAACTAACTAAACTAATAAAATAATACAAATAAATACATGATTTGTAACCGACCATCAAGTCGTCAACTTAATGGTTTTTGTGATAATTTTAGTGTGCTCATTTATGTTCGTTTATATTTGTTTGTGTTCAATTACATTTGTTCATTTATGTTGGTTTATTTTTGTTCAGTTATGTTCATTTATTTTCGTTTACAATTAGTTTATAAATTAAACAAACGAACATAAACAGGAAACAAACATACCAATTTTTAAATAAACGAGCACGAACACAAAATATGTGCTCGATTAAGTGTTCGTGTACGTTTAAAGTAAACGAATAAACATGAGCATGACATTGTTCGTGATCATTTAATTCGTTTACACGCCTACCCTCACAAGCCACAAATGATAAATGTGAGTTTGTGAATTAAAATTCTTGCAAGTACATAGAAAAATTGGAATTTAGATGTTTAAAAATATTTTGCATTAGCAAAAAAAGGTCGCTACAGTAGCACATTTACATGTGCATATTCAGCCCACATGAATTTAAATGTTGGCACATTAGGTCTATGCAAGTTACTTCTGTTTTGCATCTTTAATCCCTTGGGTTTTTGAGAGTAAGTTTTGCATCTCTAGTTCCTCGGGTTTTTGAGGGTACATTATGTCCCTTTGGTTACGCGTGTTCGCCAAGTGGTTTATCATATGTTTTGTTTTTATGAAGTTATTTAATTTGACTGATTAGTCTTTGTATTGTTTGTGCTTTGTTGATCGCTTTTTCATTCTCCCTGACTTTCACGTTTTTGTACTGTAATTATCTCTTGCTTTTAGTTAAAGTAGAATGTCAATTATTATTAGTGTTGTGGTATTTGTGTTATTTGGTTATGTGTTTTTTTTGTTTAGAATGTCGTCGGTCTGTGAAGCATTTTTTATATATAAAATAATTGCCAGTATATTGCTAAACAAAGTAGCGGAAGGTACAACAATGACACAACACGCCGTATAAAACACCAAATGTTAGTAAGCTAATAACCAAATAAAATTTTTCCAGGGTTGCTTTTGATTGTAATATGACATCTCGACATATGATATTATGAAATGACAGTTTCAGTTTGGTTCTATGTTTGGCGGTCCACCACAATCTTATCAAATCACTCTATAAAGGAACTAGCATGTGATGTTATTAAAGCACACAAATTGGGTTATAAGTTCAAATCAGGCCCGATTGAAATTAGTTCGATTTTATTCATTTGCTAAAAACCTTTTTTTTTACAATTCGGTGGTTTAGAAGCCGGTTCTCGTATAAAAAAGAGTCAGCTTAGTTAAAACATGTTCGTGTGTTATTGGTTCCAAACTAGTTTTAGCGAAGACGTTCTAAAACTTATATTAAGTTGGGTTCACTTTAAAATTAAGGTATGTTTGGTATAGGGTAATGAAGTGTACAAGAGAATGAAATGAACAAGGTAATAGAATGGATCATTGCCATTCCATTTAGATGTTTGGGCACCACGAAGATATGAAATGAATAATTAGTTTGGTAGGCAATAAAAGACAAAGAAATAAAATAAAAATGGTAGTGACTTACGATGGCAGTGGGTCGCGGTGGCGGTGGTGGGTGATGATAGTGGTTGTTAGTTATGTCATTGTGGTGGTGGAAGTGGTTGGTGGTAGTGGTGGTGATGGTTAGTGACGGTGGAGATGATATATGATGAAAACGAGAATGAAATAAAAAAGGGAAAACAAGAGGGTGAATGAAATAAAGAGAAAATTACCGTTTGCCTCCCTGTGTAATAGCGTCGCGAGATGGATTGACCACTAAAAAAGAATTTGCACATGGTGTGCCGTAGTTTTATTTGGGCGGGCACAACATGTGCCATTCCGCTAGTTGACCATCCAGTTGACCTGTGTAATGACTAATATGCCCTTTTCAGCTGCACAATTAGAAGATATGTGTTTCATATAATTTACAAGTGTACCCCTGAAACTTAATTCCCTCCAAAAATTTAAAATATCCGTTTTTTAAAAACTTTTCACCCAAACCGAACCCGAAAACAACCAAACGAACCGATATATTTCATATTTTTACAAACTTTTCACCCGAACCAAACCCGAAAACAACCAAACGAACCGATATATTTCATTTTTTACGAACTTTTCACCCGAATTGACCCCGAAAACAACCAAACGAACCGATATATTTCATTTTTTACAAACTTTTCACCCGAACCGAACCTGAAAACAATCAAACGAACCGATATATTTCATTTTTTACAAACTTTTCACCTGAACCGACTCCGAAAACAACCAAACAAACCGATATATTTCTTTTTTTACAAACTTTTCACCCGAATCGAACCCGAAAAAACCAAACGAACCGATATATATATATTTTTTTACAAACTTCTCACCCGAACCGACCCCGAAAACAACCAAACAAACCTGAACCTGAACCCAAACTATTCAACCCGAACCCGAACACAATGAAAACAAACATTTATTTTATATATATTTATGTATAAGACGAACACAATACACAAATACATACATATAACAAAACACCCGAATTATAAACTTCGGGATTTTACATATAACGAGCCGAACCCGAACACTATGGAAGGAGCCGCGGGCCAAGATTCCACCTCCAACGGTAGGTGATAAGGGCTTCGCCTGCTAACGTAACCAAAAACGAACTGTGATTCTACGAAACCGGATCCGGACTCGAAGATTGAGTTCAATCGGGACTCCAAAGAGATCCCGATTGTAATTTACATTCAATATCACAACCATTGTGATGAACGGCTATGGGTGCGACGTGGGAGCGGCGATGGACGGGGGGAGCCGGGGGATGGACAGACGGGGGAGCTGGGAAGTGCGACATTGGTGAGGTGAGGTAGTGCCCGATGGTGGAGGTGTGAGGTGTGAAGGTGGAAGGAAGAAGATGATGGCATATAAGGAAGGAAGAATATGGTGATTTGGTTAAGGAAGAGGATGGTGGAAGGAAGAAATGGCAGAGAAAGAAAGAGTGTGGAGGAAGAATGTGGAGGAGGAAGAATACCCGGTGATGATCGGACTGCTACTTTTCCCGACAAGCCGGTTTTCCAAGCTCATGAAAAAGATAATAAACAGAATGACACATATATATCACCTAATTTTTTATTTGTAAAAAGTGTAAAATACCCTCCCAAATAATGACAGTTAACGGAAAAAAATTAACAGAGTGACACATACTGGCCCGCCCAAATAAAACAACGGTACACCACGCGCAAATTCTTTTTCAGTGGTCAATCCATCTCGCGACGATATTACACAGGGAGGCAAATGGTAATTTTCTCTAAAATAAATTTTGGGTGTTTTAGGAGGAATATAATGGTTTGGTAATAGATTATTCGATTTCATTGACAAAAAAAAAAAAACACACACACACACACACAACCTTTTCCATTCCATTAGACCATTCATGCTTCGTAGTGGATAGTCATGGACTCCAAAACGAGCGTGCGTCGTGTGTAAAGTTTTGCGATGGGTCGTTGTGAAGAAAGTGGAGAAAATATAATGGTTGGAAGGAGCTTTAAGAGTCATGGTTCATTCTATTCTAACATAGAAAAGGCCACCTAAACCTGTGACACAATTGGTTTAGATTGGAATTAAAAAAGCGGTCCGATTATATCTATATCTATAATGTATATAAATGAAAACCCAAAAATCTTAGGTGTCGTGATGTGGTCGTTTCCTCATTTTTTGGAGTCACCAGATTTGTTTGATTTTTAAATGGAGGCTTCTCATGCATTTGACCCGAATTCACGGGTATGGGTCTTATCAAACCCATATATTTCTTAAACGGGTTATAACATCTCATTAAATTAAAAACCTAATATCACCAAATATTTGATATAATAATCCTATAAAGTAGGGATATACTAAAAATTAATATATTATTTATTTAAAAAAAGATATATATTATTTATAATTAAAAAACCAATTTGTAGTTAAAAAAATAAATGGGTCTTTGGTCTCATCAAACCCATATAGCTTTTAAATCGGGTTATAACATCTTATTTATTTGTGAACAATTTATCATCAAACCATAAGTATATTATTAACTTTCATACAATAAAAAAGATAAAAATTCAAAAAACAAATAAATATTAGAAACAAATAATATAAAAAAACCCGTAATACGTAGATAAAAACCAGTTATATATATATATATATATTCAATTCACCACTTGAAGTCATTATCCTACATCCTACTAGCTATCACGTTAATAATAATAATAATAATAATAATAATAATAATAATAATTAATAAACGCGTAAACGAAAGGCCAACTTTAAACCGACAACCAGAGGGCCCAGATTCCTACAAGTTACTAACATGCGCATTTACTTTAAAGCCATTACCTTCATCTTCACAGAAATAAAATTAATTTACCGTACCAGTTGATTCATTTCTTAATCACCGTCGGCTATAATATAAAAGTGTGTTTTATCACAGCAAATAATAATAATCTAATTAATGTGAAAAACAAAAGACAGATCTAGATCCAGATAAATAAATAACCGCTCTGCTGCTGCTGTTTCATTCTCATTCCGGTCAATCCCACGCACACTTTTTCATTCTTTTATCGCATTATAACGATTCGTGTAATTACTTGCTTGTTAAATTTGACAACGGCGTTTTCAGAATGTTCAAATGCTCGTTGTTTCGTTTTAATTCATCCATTTTAGCTGTTTATTTGTGTTTACTGGTAATGTAAATTGGTTCAATACCTGTGCTGTTAGGGCTAATTTGACGTCAAGGAAGCTGCGTTAGGTTAGGTTTATCATATATCGAATGCTTAATTAGGAAATTGAGTTATGCCTAATTTTGTTTAGGCATGAGCATTTTATACCGAATACTACCATTACTTGTTTTTTTTCATGTTTTCGGTTTCGGTACTGTTTAATCGTTTGGTGATTACTTGTTCATTGAATTTGTGAATGAGGTTATCAGGACAATGTATGATGTATCACAGTCATCGAATGTTCAAATGTTCTTTGTTTTGTTTGAATTGATTTTTGTGGATTTAGTTGTTATCCGTGTTTACTGGTGATGTAAATTGGTTAATTGCTTGTTATACTTTATGCTATACCAAATGCTAGATTAGGAAATTGTGTCACGCGTAATTCTGTTTGCGTATTTATACCTAATTAAGACATTTATTAGCTCTGGATTTTCTGTCTTCAGTATTATGTTGATGTAAATCTGTGAAATGTATATTAGTCTCAGAATGCAAATCAAGAGAAAATAGAGATTTAATGTGATGTTGAATTTAAATAGTGAGTCCTTGTTTGGAACTGATACTAGCTCATTGAAAATTTCTAAAACACTTAATATGCCTGTGAGAACTGCCAAATATTGGAGATTTTTATTGAATAATATAATCATGCCAAACTGAGTTTATTTAACTTCAAATTGTATTTCACCGATTTGATTGTAGATAATGTGTTCTATCTATGTCAGCATGTTAGCTGGAGTTTTAGTCAATACATTAATAGGAAATAGATTCACCATGAACATGTGTTCTTTATGCTTTCCTGTAATTAAGATGTAATCCTGCAGGTGAATTACAGCATAGACAATGTCAAGGAGACCAGCTAGTTTGTCTCGGCGTCTGGGAGATGGTGCTGGCATTCCCTTTATGGGATCCTTGAATCCAAAATCACGCGCATCACCATTTTTATCCATTGGACTTGTACTAGTGGTAATCCTTTTTAAAGCATTCATACTTTTATTTTTGGGACATTTACATATATCCCCTCCCTTACTTACCTAATTACATATATATCCAACCCATAAACCTTATTTACATATATCCCTTGCATTAAGAAAATTACACATAATGGCTAAACTACCCTTTTTCGATAAGAAACCCATCAATGCTCCGACACCATTCCACTTTCATACTCCAGATCTCTTATTCATAGAAATCTAATTCGTAAGGCCGTCGGAGTGTCTAACCAACAGCACCGACGTTTCCAATCAACGTACTTTCACAGAAACTTAACCGTTACCTACGTCAGCGATTCTAACCAGCAGTGGCGGCGATTTCAATCAACGGTTTTCAAAGAAACCTAACCTTTACCGGCGCCGGCGATAATCAATCTGCAATGCCAGTGACAATTTTTGAGTCCAGATTATAACTTAGTTACTATTGATGATGGTTTTTGTGGCCTTTTCGATGAAGCTATTCAAACCTCCTTCTGCATTATTAAAACACTTTTGGATATGCTGGATTATTATTAAGACAAATAACTCGATTGGTGTACAGTGACGGTATAAGAATAAACAATTAACAAATATCAAGGTTGGTTATGGTGATTTTCAACTTCCAGAATAGATAAAAACGAAATGAGAAAGAAAAAAGGACAAGAAAAAACAAAAGAACAGGGAGAGAAAAATGTTAAAAAGGGGTAAACTGGTCATTTCATTATAAATATTTGATAAAATAAACTAAAATGGGTAAATTTGATATTTTTAAGGTTAAGGTAGGGGATATATGTAAATAATTTATTTCAGGCTGGGTATATATGTAATTAAAAGAGTTAGTAGGGGATATATGTAGATGCCCCTTTATTTTTTATACTCGCCTGCTTTAGTTAACACAAATGCTGAGATGAAACTCCCTTTTGTTGGAAACTTTCAGGGAGCTTTTCTGGTAATTGGATACGTTTATAGCGGTTCAGGTTAGTATATATCGTGCAACATAAACACACACTGTGACACACAACATAGACACCTGGATTTTGTTTTAGCTTAAGTTCATTCAGTCTTCTTGATGCTATTTTGTTCACATAACAATTTAGGCTAAAGTTAGTGTTGTGACAGGTGGAAGCAATGGTGACAGAGCAGCTGTAAGGAGGCTTGAAGGTAAAGCATTAAAAGACACACCCTTTAGTTCATCTGATCACATTACAAAAAAAAATGTAAACAATAATTGAAATTACCATCTTTTGTGCAGGTGGTGTTTCGTGTTCAGCAGAGATCGGTCAAGCCTTACCATATCTGAAGAAAGTATATGGTGACAGTATGCACAAAGTTCTGCATGTGGGTCCTGATTCATGTGCCGTGGTCTCCAAATTATTAAAAGAAGAAGATACAGAAGCATGGGGTCTTGAACCATATGATTTGGATGAAACTGATGCAAGCTGCAAAAGCTTAATACGCAAAGGCATTGTTCGTGTTGCTGATATAAAGTTCCCTTTGCCATATAGGTCAAAGTCATTTTCTCTTGTCATAGTGTCAGACGCACTTGACTATTTGTCCCCAAGGTACCTCAACAAGACACTTCCAGAATTGGCAAGAGTTTCTTCAGATGGATTTGTTATCCTATCGGGTACGTTTCTAAGAAGTCTTATTATTAGTTCTTGAAATCTTAGTATTAGTTCCTGGGCTTGCATAAGCAAGTAAAATCTTAGTAGAGATGGGCAAAATAGGTGGATTGGGTAAGTTGGGTAACAGGTCAAATTTGTATACGGGTTGAAACTTGAAACATGCTTTTATTACAGTTCAGATCGAGTTGGGTAGGGTTGATCAAGTAACATTATAGTTCGTTTTTCTATAAATAGTTAATGTGTTAGATATAATTTACACACTATGCTATTACAACAATATGATTTCACCCGGACCTAGGTCTGTAAACGAACCGAACGCTCGATGAACATTTTGTGAACCATCCGGTGAATACATGAACACAAAATTTTGTTTCGAACATGAACACATGTCTCGTTTGTTCATGTATGTTTGTGAACGTTTGTTCATTGAAATTCGTTTGTGTTTGTTCGTTTACCTTTGTGTAAGTTCATTCGTTTGTGTTCGTTAATACATTCATTTGTAATTTTTTGACCCATTATTACAACTTAAAGGTCTAGTTTTAATAATTGTTTAGGAGCAACACATTGCTCTTCACGTTACTTTTAACTGGTTCTGCTCAGTTATGTTCGTTAATCTATATATCTATATGCTAAGTTAGGTTAGTTTATGAACTGTTCGCTTATACTGTTAACGAACGAACATTAACAAATATGGGCATATTTATTTTCTTAACGGACATGAACAAGAATACCTCGCTTGTTTAATTGTTCATGTATGATTGTTTGTTCTGTTAAAGTTAAACGAACTATAACCTAAAGCGACCCTTTAACGATTTCATGGGCTGAAATTGCCATATTTAAATCTTGGTGTAGCATAAAAATAGTATTTATGGAATACGAATTTCTGAAATTTATAAATTTAATTTTTTTGGATGCAGGTTGATAATGAAATTTATAAATTTAATTTCTGAAACCAGGCACGAAGAAAAAAAGGTTTTAGATCGGCTAAGACTTGCAGGCTGATAATGATTCTCCGTATTATATCTGTATTGTGGTAAGACTTTATCATGTCGAAAATTTTTGGTTATAAACTCTGGTTTAGACTCACGAGCTCCAACTTGGCATATGAAGCTTGGGCTCGAGCTTGGTTGTTAAACGAGCCTCAATAAAAGCTGTGTGTCAGGCTAGTTTAAGCTCTGGAGCTTCAACTCAAGTTTTTAGCTTGAGTTGCTCTCAAGGTTTACACCCGTGACAGACCGACAAGCTTTTCCGCCATACCAGAAACACACACTCTTGCTTTATCCCAGCAAAAATCTGAATCATCATGCATTGTGCTAAGAGTGAGTTCGACGAAACAAAAGTTGTGCCTCAAATGCGTTCAAATCCGTACATTCATCTGATCAGGCATATTCTCAGTATGCTAAGAATATCCTGCATAATTAGTGGAGTGGACAATCATGTTGTACCATAGTTGGAGTTTCCTGTTATTATACTGTTACAACTTAAGTTAATGGTAATAACATAGTTTTCTTGTATTATGATGCAAGCCGATGATGTGGATTCTGCAATTACTCTTGTCGTGATACCAATGGTGCCTGCTGTCAAATTTATGCAGAGTTTATTAAATTACTATGAAAGGACGGGCCGTCAATTGTGGAATTCCACTTAGCAGTTAAAAAGTCCTGAAAGAAAGTCAAGTCACAATCCCACATCGGCTGAGTAAAGAAGCAAAGAGGAAAACACAATCTACATAAGCCGCGGTCCAAGAAGTGGAAAGGCATACCTTTCTCGGCCTTTTGGCTAAGATCAAGTGTAGTATCTGTTCTTATCAGTTTAATATCTGATATGTGAGCCATCGGCTAACTCGATATTAATCTTATTTTTTATGGGGGAAGTTCTGCCAAAGTAGCTTGCTGCTTGGGTCTTCACGTGTCGCCTTGGTTTTACACTTCCACTAAGGCCTGGCGCACCCCTCCAATTTACAGTCAAGTTTTTAATCATCCTACTTGCTACCCTCCAATTTACAGTCAAGTTTTTAATCATCCTACTTGCTACTTTCTATCCTCTACATATCTTTCAAGTCTTCTTTTGTATGGATTAGAATCATTTTTCTTTGTCATGGTGGTTTCAGATGCTATTTGTGTCTCCCAAGGTAAAGAAATCTTATTAGTTCTTGAAATACTATTAGTAGTTCTTGGATAATAAGCTAGTAAAATCTTATTAGAAATGGTAAGTTTGTCTTTTATTATAAGTCAGATCAAGTTGGGTTGAGGCGTTTTGCAAATAACACTTTTGTCTGTTTTTCTATAAGTAGTTAATGTGTTCAATATGATTACACACACTGTTTTTAATATACTATAATTTTACGTCTGGCGGGAAGTCATTTATTTTGTTGACATGGTTAAACGAATGAACATGAACACGTGTCTCATCCGTTCGCTTATGTTGTTAGTTTATGTTTGTTTAAGTTTATTTGTTTCCATTTGTTAATGCATTCATTTGAAGGTTTATGACTCGTTTAACTTGGTATAGTTTTAAAACTTTTTAGGATGAACACATTGTTTTCACATTACTTCTATAACTGGTTTTAGCTTAGTTGTGTTTGTTCCTCGATGTTCAGTTAGGTTTGTTCCCTTACCTGAGTGAACCGTTCGTTTATATTGTTTAATGAATGAACATAAACGAACACAAACATGTTCAATTTCTACCAAATGAACATGAACAAAAAAACCTCGTTCATTTAGTTGTGCTCAATTGTATGTTTGGCAAAAGTCAAACGAACATGCTTCATTCATGTTCGTTAATAAGCTTACCCAGACCCGTTTAACTAATATATATGATTGACCCTTTTTATATTTTAGAAATAACCATAACCCAAATCGGCTCATTAATGAGTAAATGGTCCAAATAAAATTTGGTATAGCATCAAAAAAGTTCATTCAAGAACAAAATTCCTGTTTCTAAAGGATTTGTCCTTCACTGTTAATCACTCTATACCGCTTTAAATAATAAATAGTTAACACGATATAAAAAATCAAAGTATAATATTGTTAAATTATCACATGAGCTCACAAAAAGTATACTATTAACTAAGCTGAGCAAAGGGTCACGGGTCAAAATGGGTTCGGGCCTTCTAAGTCAAAATATTTCAGTTAAAAATGGGTCGTTTTATTAAAGAGTCACTATGGTTTGGGTCAGAAATGGGTTATGAGTAAAATGAATTAATGAGTCACAAACCGATCTAAACTAACAACCTAGATGCAGTTCGATTTGGTTTTTAGGGTGGTATTTTTTTTTCTGTATCTTGATAGCTTTACAATTAAAGAAACTAAAACTACATATGTTTCTAAAACAATAATATCATCCCAATGTTTTGTTTGAAGTTGCATGCATGGTCCTTTTTTAACGAATTAATCTACTAAAAGTTATGAAGTTTCGTTTCAGTTCGGTTGGATGTGTCATCTAAATGACTAATCCATGTTCAAGACTCCAGTCTAAATTCTAAACATGATAATATGAAACGATCAAAATACCAAATTACTAATTTCAAACTCTACGTTCTTCAATAATCGATCCGAACATGAACCAATCAAGTGGCAAGTAATAAGCATTCATGTAATTGGTCAAACTACCAATATTCAAATAATCATGACATTCACATTAAAGAAAAAAAAAGAGAAAAAGATATACCTAAAATATTAATCATCAGTCTCACACAGACTTGCATTGTGCTAAAAACGAAGTTTACGTGTCAGAAGTTGTGCCTCAGATACATTCATCGTTGGAGTTTCCTATTACGATAAAATCGTACTTTTGTAGAATGTATGTTTACTCTTGTCAGTGATGTGGAATATGGTCCTGCTGTCAAGTTTACAAAGAGTTTAATAATTTGTTATGAACTCTTTGTAGTTTACACTGAAAAGATCTTCAACTGTGTGATTCCACTTAGTAGTTAAGAAGTCCTGTTATTGATGATTACCTCTTACTCTCTTAGGACAAACAAAGTTTGCAAGCAACTAGTATTATTTGGATTTTGGCATTAATTTATGGTATTAAATCCTAAGAACCCAATAAGAAAAAAAATTTCTTGTAATCCCACATTGGCTGAGTGAAAAATGCATATATGAAAGCATTTCCTACAAAAGCAAAGGCCCAAGAGGGGATAAAGCATACCTTTCTCGGCCTTTTGGCTAAGATCAAGTGTAGTATCTGTTCTTATCAGTTTAATATTTGATATGTGAGTCATCGGCTCACTCGATATTAATCTTATTTTTTATGAGGGAAGGCCCGCCAAAGTAGCTTGCTGCCTGGGTCTTCACGCGTCGCCTTGGTCTTACACTACCACTAATGCCTGGCGCACCCCTCCAATTTACAGTCAAGTTTTTATGCAGAGTTTATTAAATTACTATGAAAGGATGGGCTGTCAATTGTGTAATTCCACTTAGCAGTTAAAAAGTCCTGAAAAAAAGTCAAGTCACAATCCCACATTGACTGAGTAAAGAAGCAAAGAGGATAACGCAATCTACATAAGCCGCGGTCCAAGAAGTGGAAAGGATACCTTTCTCGGCCTTTTGGCTAAGATCAAGTGAAGTATCTGTTCTTAGCAGTTTAATATTTGATATGTGAGCCATCGGCTCACTCGATATTAATCTTATTTTTTATGGGGGAAGGCCCGCCAAAGTAGCTTGCTACCTGGGTCTTCACGCGTCGCCTTGGTCTTACACTACCACCGAGGCCTGGCACCAACCTCCAATTCACAGTCAAGTTTTTAATCATCCTACTTTATCAATTCTCTTTTGTTCAAATCATCCTACTTTATCAAGTCTCTTTTGTTCAAATCAGACTAATTTTTCTTTGTCACAGTTTCAGATGCTGTTGATTATCTGTAATCTCTATCTTCTAAGGTAAATAGATCTTATTAGTTCTAGCGTAATAAGCTAGTAAAATCCTGTTAGAGATGGCAAGTTTTCGTTCGGGATGAAACATACTTTTATTGCAAGTCGGATCAAAGCGGGTTCAGTTGGGTTGAGCCAATAACGCTTTTTGTTCGTCTTTCTATAAATATTTAATGTGTTAAATATGATTACACACACACTATGTTTTTAATATACTATGATTTTACGTCCGGCGGGAAGTCATTTATTTTGCTCACACAGTTAAACGAATGTCATTCGTTCGTTTATATTGTAAGTTTATGGTTTTTTTAAGTTTATTCATTTTCCATTTGTTAATACATTCATTTGAAGGTTTTTTGACTCATTTCAACTTAGTCCAACTTTAATAACTTTTTATGCTAGACATATTGTTCTTCACATTACTTCTATAATTGGTTTTGGCTTAGTTTTGTTTAGTTTAGTTGTGTGTGCTCAATTGTTTGTTTGGTTAAAGTCAAAACAAACGAAAACGAGCATGCTTCGTTCGTGTTCATTTTGTTCTTTAGCAAGCCAACTGCCTATCCAGTCCAGTTTTACTAATATATATGATTGAAACTTTTTTATATTTTAGAAATAAACCATAACCCAAATAGGCCCATTAATGAGTAAATGGGCCGAATAAAATTTGGTATAGCATTCAAGAAAAAAATTCAGAAAATTATAAAATCATTTTGTTTTTGTTGCAGGTTAACCAGTTAAAGTGGCTGAGAAGTCTAAGTTCGGTTTTAACACGAAATAAAAAATCAAAGTATAACATTGTTAAATTATCACATGAGCTCACAATAAGTATACTATTAACTAAGCTTGGCAAACGGGGTGGTTTTGGTCACGAGTCAGAACATATTCAAAAGTAAAATTAGTTCGGTTCAGAACGGGTCGTATTATTAAAGAGTCACTTTGGTTTGGGTCAAAAATGGGATATGAGTAAAATGAGTTCAGGTCAAAATGGTTGTTAGAACATGTCAATTCGGTTTGGGTTATAATGGGTTATGAGTAAAATCAGCTCGGGTCAAAACAGGTTGTTTTAAAAAAGTGTCAACGTGGTTTGGGTCAAAACAGGTTGCGCTGCTTTCATAGTTCCAACCTTTATTTGTGGAGGCGGCGCTTAATGCCCCCTAAAACTGTGGAGTTTATCTCATCCTTAAACGAGTTTGTTGGCCTACGGCTAGTATTATTAAAGATGTAGGCATCAATGTATGGTATTAAGTCCTGAATTACCAAAGGGAAAAAAGTGTGTTGGAATCCCACATTGGCTAAGTGAAGAATACATGTGTGAAAGGATTGCCTATACAAGCATAGGCCCAAGTAGTTCTTAATCATACCTTTCTCGGCCTTTTGGCTAAGATCTAGTGTAGTATCTGTTCTTATCAGTTTAATATCTGATATGTGAGCCATTGGCTCACTCGATATTAATTTTATTTTTTATGGGGGAAGGCTCATCACAATAGCTTGCTATTATGGCCTTTGAGCGTCGCCTTGGTGTTGCACTACTGTCTTCGCCTAGCGCACCCCTCCAATTTGCAGTCAAATAATTTTTCATATTGATCTCTGATGGGTTCTGGTCAGTTTCAGCTGTTAACAAAAAAAATTACCCAAAATCTGTAACCGAACAAAGCAGACGGTTATAATTTTGTAAATATGACTAACTGGGCATTTGGTTATGGTTAATGTGTCTGTTAACAGACTTTAACCAAACCTAATCAAACCTTTTATGTTTATCCAAATTTTATATCTCCATTTCAATATTTTACACCTGTTTATCAAATTGAGAACATTTAAATTTATGAAGCAACTATCTATAAAATAGCTTTGAACACCATAACCAAGCTTGGAACTGACATATTTCAGTTTCGAGACTTCATAATTGAGCTTAGAACACCATAACCCAACAAATTTTAACTAGAAGAGAGGAAAGAAACGTAAAAAAAATACATTGGCCAATTAACCGAAACATACCCATAAATAACGGTTAAGCGACCTATGGTTAACCGACCATTTGGTTATGGTTAAGCAGTCTTTTAAACAAACTTTCCACACCCCTAATCCTTAGTATAAACGCTCATACTTGTTCATCTTTTTAGTCCCATTTTTTTTTGATAAAAATATAGAAAAATGGAGCTATGTCTTATTAGGGTATGTGGGTTTGGGCTTAGTGTAAGCGTGTTTGGCCACAGTTCGGGTTGAGCCCGAGAACACGTTTATCCTGTTTGTGTCAACTTGGCGGGTTCGCGGGTTGATCCGTATAGCCCATTTGCTTAATTTTAATTTTTATATTTTTCAAACGTGCTTTATATAATAACTTAAATTATCAGGGTATCTTTTCATACCAAAATTTAAAAGTTTGAAATGGAACTATCATGTAACGTCATTCCCACTTTGGTGGGGTGGTAAGGTGGTTAGGTGTAGAATAGGAGGTCTAGAGTTTTAATCCTTGTAGGGTAACATTTAGTTGTTCAAAAAAAATATTAAGAAAACGGTAACATATTGATATGTACATTTAGAGTTTTAACATATTGATATGTAAAAAAAATAGTTTTCGGGTTACACGTGTTCTACCCTTTAGCAAATTTGGAGGCAACTGACTTATGATTCTGTTCTACCCTTTAGCAAATTTGGATATCTAATCTCATTAATAGAAATTCACATTAAGTGATTGTTTCTGTATTGCCAACACAATAGTTATCAGTGTTAGAGATAAAGAGTGTGAGTTTCAAAACACTAAGATATGACTTGAGTTTTGAAGCAACAATTTTATTTTCAGGTTGATTTAGTAATCCACACTTTTTATATTCAATTAACTTGAATGACCTTTTTTAATGAAATATAGTAGTGACAATAATTAGGTTATTGACCAATATACCTTCAGCCAAGTGTGGACCTGGGAACTAATTTCACACGCGTATTAAGGGACTGCCTATATAATCATAGGCCCAAGATGATATAAAGCATACCTTTCTCGGCCTTTTGGCTAAGATCAAGTGTAGTATATGTTCTTATCATTTTAATATCTGATATGTGGGTCATCGGCCCACTCGATATTAATCTTATTTTTTATGGGGAAACGCTCATCACAATAGCTTGCTATTTGGGGTTTTTCAGCGTCGCCTTGGTGTTGCACTATTGCCTTGGCTTGGCGCACCCCTCCAATTTGCGGTCAAATTAATATTTGCCTAGGTTTTGGCTCATTTTTATTACAAAGCTCATACTTTTTGTTAATCTTTTTAAGACCATCTTTTTTTTTCTTTTCTGATAAAAACAAAAAAAGAAAAGAAAATGGAGCTATATGTTTGATTAGGGTCGATGGGTTTGAGTTTAGTCTAAGCAGGTTCGAGCCAGTTTTGGATTGAGCATGTGAACATGTTTAGCCAAACAGATTCTGTTTGTGTCAACCCGTTGGGTTCGCGGGTTGATTCGTTGCCTGTTTGTTTAAATTTAATTTTCATACTTTTTAAACGTGCTTTATGTAATAACTTAAATTATTAGAGTATCTTTTAATACCAAAATTTAAAAGTTTGAAATTAAATTGGTATCTAACGTTATTCTCATTTTGGTGGGGTGGTAAGGTGGTTAGTGTGTAGAATTGGAGGTCAAGGGTTCATCGAATGTAGGGTTTGGTGGCCCGAAATTCACTTGGCTTTGCCAAGCTAGGATTTCCAAAATAAGTTGTCATTCGCTTCATAAGAAACAATCAAATTTAAACTAGTAACTAATCCAAGCATGGAAGTACTGAAAAAAAAACTCAAGCATATACGCAAAAGATCGTTGAGTTTAACCGCCAACTTTGAGATGAATTGGTGTGGTTCTTCTTACCGTACGTACTTCGAGATGGACAGTCTCAATCATCATTTATTATGGCTCTTCGGCGTAAGTTCGTATGAACCCGAGGCATCCTAACAAACTGGTAGATAGAGGGCTCATGGTACCTGCTGCCCACCCTCCACTGCTTTGAGAACCTATAAAAACACTGAATAGACCTATCCATTTTGGTCAGCGCCAGGGCAGAGATAGGGACCATGAAAGCATGAGATTCAATCGACCCTTTCCGGAATTGAAAACTAGATGCCTTTGAAAGCGTTTGTTGGTCTTGCCAGGAAAATGGAGATCTCCATAAAATATTATTAGTGTAATTTTTCCGAACCATGTAGAGTGTAACATTTAGCTATTCAAAAAAATATAATAAAATTGGTATGTAACATATTGGTATGTACATTTAGAATTTTAATATATTGATATGTAAAAAAGTAGTTTTCGGGTTGAACGTGTCGTGTTGATGTCAACCTGCAAATACACATGCCGTGTTCGAGTTCTTTTGTGAGACGATTTTAGGGTTTCGTGTAAAATTTCCGGGGTGAACACAGCCTATTTAGCAGTCCTAAATGTTTTTATGACGGTGATGTGGTTATTGATAGTAATTAATAAAATAGAAAGAAGCAAGACTAGAAAATAGAGAGAGATATTTGAAATAAGACTTTCTGTATAAATGAAAATCACAAAGGAAACTCCACTATATAGAGTTACATCTAAAGTTCAAAACAAATCAAAACAAATCTAGATCTTATTTTTACTGATCACGTGGATGATGGCATAACCACTAATTCCTTTATTCTAGCACAAACACACCTAACTTGAAAAAGTAAAATAACTCAAAACAAATACGTTGAAACTCATATCCCTATCCACTATGCATGGGTTACATGTTGAGTGGGCTCATTTATTGTCCTGCATGGGAGTGGAGCTAGTCTTGGGATCATCAGACACGTAACAATCCACTCCCCTTAAACGCGCCTTGTCCGCAAGGCGAAACACGTGATAAGGCTTTTTAGGCTGAATTTCGGTGGCACGACTAGAGTTCTGTTCCTCCAAGTTAGAGCGTTTCAAAACGTATAACTTGTGAGAAGCATCGGCGATACGGAACCCAATGGTAAGGTTCTTAAAATCAATTTCAGCAGGGCCTAAGGTATTTAACCATTCGATCACTAAGACAAATGGACAGGCTGCAACGGGTAAGACAAAAAAAAAATCGGTGGTGATGGTGTAACCAGAAAATGTAACCGTGAGGTCTCGAACCCGGCCGGTACAAACAAGCGTGCCACTATTAGCAACCTCCACTTCAACCTTCACATCATAATCCACAATTAAACCTAACTGATTGACCAACTTTTGAGATATGAAATTATGGGTGCTTCCACCATCTACCAATGCCACAACCTCTTTGGTTTTGATCTTACCTAAAAATCTAAGGTTTGCGGAAGAATAGTACCAGATATGGCCAAAAACGAGATTTCCCCTTGAACTACCTCATTCCCCATTTCTGGTGGTTCGTCTACGCGGACTTCTTCGTCACCTTCACGAACATCGCTTATCATAAACAGCTGAGGCCTACTGCACTTATTTCCTGGCACATAACGTTCAACAAAAAAGTAACAAAGCCCTTTCTCTCGTCGTTCCCAACCTTCAACAGCAGAAATACGTCGGACGGAATTAGGTGTGACATTCGTCAATTTCGGGTCACTTTTGTTTTTGTTTTATTATGTAAACCGACCCGTTTTGTAAACCGAAACCTTCGATATAATCAAAATGATGGATTTTATGTTACACTGTTGTTTTATACTTTTTTGGTCTCAAAAACACCCTTTTCGGTCCTTAAAATGGCTTTAAAACGCTTAAAAACAACTCCGGGGGCCAAAACTGCCAATTTTGAAAGTTCAGATTTTTCCTTTGTGACCTTAGCGCCGCGCTAAAGTCCAGGGGCAGAGACTTTAGCACCGCGCTAAAGGTAGTCTGCACCAGCTGCACGTTTTTGCTTATTTTTAAGCAAACATGTGACCAAAACACCCCATTTTCATGCAAAACTCTTTATGCTTGACCTTTTCAACTTACCCTATATATACACCACCCTTTCCATCCATTAATCTCTACTACAACCCCAAATTCTCTCTCAAATTCAAAGATCTTAAGGTTATTTTCATTGTGTTCTTGAAGGTTTGATTTCTAAAAGTCAAACTGAGTTTTATCTTTAATTCTAACTTGTTCATCTAACATTACTAACTCTTGAATATGGTGGTACAACATATATATAATGCACACCCCTTGTTTCCTTTGTTAGTTACTTCACCGACTCCGGTTGGTTAAGTTTCGAACGTCATAAGGCAAGACTTCATGGAGGACTTCATGTTCTTGATATATATATACACACACATAACTTATTTATACATATTATTATACATATTATTTATGCCTAACTTCTGCTCATTTTAGTTTGTTAGTCACATTTACAAGTCTTGGGTATGTGGAGACAATCTATAAACTCATTGTGAGATGGAAACCGAACCAAACCGAACTTTTGTTAAAAAGACTTGTTGTTGGTCTTTTTAGTTGTAGAACTTAAATATTTTCATTTGTATATTTTTTATACAAGATATATGATATATGGGTATGTAGAATCCATCTATGAATTTGTTGTGAGATGGAAACCGAACCGATCCGATTTTACTCGCTTAAGACACACAAGTGTGCTTTTAGCTATCAAGATTTGTATATTTCTTTAAAAATAGTTTACAAACTGATTTTAATCATTTTCTTAAGTACTGGGAAATGTTGGATCCAACTTGGTCTCATAACATAGTTGGGCCGACAAAACCGAGCACTCGCTTAACGTACGTTGTTAGTTCTAAAACAATAGATCTACATACTTGGTTAAGTGTTATTATGTTTTAATGAGTTATCTCATAATAATTAATATTTTGGAAAGTTGACTTGGGTTTGACCACTTGTCAAGACCCGAACCGACAACCCGAACACTCGTTAAAAACCTGTTTTAGTATCTTTGTCCCTATAGAACTTGCATTTTAGCATTTTTCCCACATTATTACTTAACATTGGTTAAGTAAATATTAAGGTTAGATACTTTAACCCGGTTTTGAGAAAACTCACATTTTTAAAGGGTTATTATTATAAATTCTTAAATAGTTACATTTTAAACCTCGAACTTTAAATTGTTTACTTTTTGCAACAATTATTTTATTTAAAGATCTTCAAGACAAACTTTCCAAATTCAAGACTTCTTTTATTTTAGGCTTCATACGTTAACTCGTCGTTCCGGCAAATCTCCAAATAATCAATCTTTCAAGTTTATTACTTGAACGTGAGTAACTTCATACCCCGTTTTCTATCTTTTGTTTTGGGGGTGACATTTCATCTTATCTAAACTAATGTTTTATACTTGGGTCTTAAACCACAAACGTTGTTGTATACTTTACTTAAATACTTGCTCGATTTGGTGTTCTATGCTTATATGCCTATGTGTTTATCGCTTTCGGTTGGTCGAATCTATAAATCCTAGACTATTTGGCATCCCCTTGTAGCAAGGTGTCATTAACGTAATGCAATTAACGATAATCTATTAAATCCTAGACTATTTGGCATCCCCTTATGGTTAGGTGTCGCTAACGTAATTCTATTAGCGATTTTATCCAAATTATGGCTTTTATTTATTGTTTCGTATACTAGTTTGTGGATCTTTCTTACTATATACTATTGTTACTCAAACTTATGAATTGCTCACCAACCTTTGTGTTGACAAACATTATTTTATGAAATGTTACAGGTTTGCATATTGGTTGATTTGATGCTTATGGAGAAAACGAATGTCAAGACCTTTAAGTTATTAGCAAAAACGAACAATATTTGATTTGCTATGTTTTGTTATATTTTGTTGTATTTGACTTATGAATATTTGGTTATGTGACATTTTTGATGTTGTGAAATGAAATGAGTTTGTTAAATATTGTCGCTATAAATAGTGTCATGCACTTATGAGCAATCGTTGCACCCCGACATGTTCTGCCGCCTTTGGTCGGGGTGTGACATTAGGGGCCGGAAGGGCTAGTCGTTGTCTTGGGCCTGAGCCCAGTAAACTCGAACTGGATGACGAGTTTGTGGAGAGGCTAGAAACGTGGTCCCCTTGCATGGAGAAAACCCACCGGTTGAAAATTCAACTTTTCTTCCACTAACCTAGCCAACCTAATTGCATCGATTAGGTGGCGAGGTTTCTTGAGTTTGAATTCCAAACGAATTTCTTCTTTCAACCCACCAATGAAACAACCCACTAGAAAGCTTTCCGGTACCCCATCAATACGATGCGACAACCTTTCAAAAGCTTCGACATAGACTGCAACGGTGGTTAATTGTCTAAGTCGGTGTGGAGATTCATTCGGGTCGTCGTAATCAGTGGGCCCAAAACGACTTAGTAAGGCAGTGGAAAACTCCAACCACAATATCGGACCTCGGGTTTTCGTATACCAACGGTGCATTGGAGAGCAAGACCATCTAATTGGAATGAAGCTAAACTGACTTGGTCTTCAGGGACAACCTTCTGAAATTCAAAATATTGCCCCGCTTGATATAGCCAACCAGTAGGGTCGTCACCACCGAATCGAGGGAAGTGGATTTTCAAGTATGGTTTCACCTCACCCCCGGTGACCACCATCATACCCCCACCATTTCCCGAAGTACCGATCGGACCTTTGTCTTTGAAGGTCTGGAACTCCGCCATCAATTGATTAAACATCGTTGTGACGTTGGCAAAGTTTTCCGCCGTTTCTTGTTGGAATTGTTCCAAGGTTTTCTTGCGAGTTTCCATGATGGATCAAGGCTGGCTCTGATACCACTGATGTGGTTATTGATAGTAATTAAGAAAATAGAAAGAAGCAAAACTAGAAAATAGAGAGAGATATTTGAAATAAGACTTTCTGCATAAATGAAAATCACAAAGGATTCTCCACTATATGGAGTTACATCTAACGTTCAAAACAAATCAAAAAAAATCTAGATCCTATTTTTACTGATCACGTGGATGATGGCATAACCACTCATTCCTTTATTCTAGCACAAACACGCCTAACTTGAAAAAGTAAAATAACTCAAAGCAAATACGTTGAAACTCATAACCCTATCCACTATGCATGGGTTGCATGTTGAGTGGGTTCATTTGTTGGCCTGCATGGGATTGGAGCTAGTCTTGGGCTCATCAGACACGTAACAGATGGATGTATTTTCCAGTCAGCAGCCTTTAATATGGCAGGCCATGAAGTTAGATCTTTCAATTCCTTTTTTGATAAACTTGAAATAGGGGGCCAAATGTTGATAAAGATGAATGTCTTTTGTAGTCAGCACTTTGTAATTTGGTTTTTATTGACATTGATATCTAGTGTTATAAGCTATTCTATTTTATTCTTAAACTAGTGTTGTACCCGGCGCATTGCGCCAAGAAGCTGATTAAAACTCGACGTTGAAACCAGATGTTGGTAAAACCCGAACGTTGATAAACCATGAACGTTACTTCGGTGAGTCGGCGCGAATTCAGACGGTATCGTTTATGTTCAATGGCGGATCCAGAAAAAATTATCACAGGGGTCGGAAAACTTTTTAGTCGGTATTCAGTTGACCATCGCTACATCTTTTTTTTCTGATCCGGTTCGACCGGTCGTTTAAGTAATCGATGTATAATTTTTTCTGTCCGGTTGGGCCCCTCCGATAGGCTAGAATCGGGTCGGCTCGAGTAATATAGAAAAAGATAATCAAACAAAAAAAAAATACTTGAAATTTCATTAGTAATGCATAAATAAAATGTCATATGTCTAAAATTGTTATTTACGGGTTTTCATTTTTTGAAGATTAACGAAAACATATTATAGTATGCATGTCTTTTTCAATAAAACAACTACAACTATCATTTAAATTCTCATCACCCATTTGATTATGTAAATCAAATTTTGGAACCCGATTCGTATCAATCCAATAACAATTAACATATCTCAGATCCATTTATAATAGATTAATACCTTAACTATAGATCTAGCTCATAATTAACTTTGATTCAGTGTTGTATGTATGTATGTATTATCAGTATGTATAGAATAGTAATTGTATAATATTAGGATGAAGATTGAGAGAGAATCTGGACAGAGTTTCGTTAATTAGATCTTCAAAACTTTAATTAAACGTGAACAATGTTCACTATATATAGAAGATAGGTCTGGTTCGCTAACATCCCCTAGCGAACCAGACGCTACTTCGTTACATACATTAATAAGACGAAACACCCCCTGATTCGTTAACATCCCCTAACGAATCAGGAGGGAATAAGCTTAAATCTTAGTTCGCTAACATCCCCTAGCGAACTAGACCTTACACATAACTAACTAAACAATAATTAAACTAATTATTACATTAAATATAAAACAAATACGTTAACGACAATTACAAAGACTCAAGACGCAAAACCGTGCACTAACAGACACCCCCTCGTCTTGAGCTCTTTGTCTTTAAATTACTTGAAGCGCTTGGACTGCCAGTCTCTGCAACTATGAATTCCATTTTCTTGACATACACGCACAACGCGCTGGAATTGCATAGCCAGGTCGTAGTCTTCATTGCGCTCGATCAGAATCTATTTCCTGTGGAGCACGTCATTGTCGGTCTCAGATAAATTAATCAACCACATCGGGTTGATTATCTTGATGAGCTTAGTCTTCAGTCCTTTACCAAGGACAATGACGGCCTCGCCAGTACGATTGTCATAGTACCAACGGTTGAACGTGAGATGCATCTGTTGGGGCATCGTCTTCACAGGAACCCGCTTCATCGTCTTCGGCGGCTTTACCTTAAGGACAAATTTCCTCCAGCCAGTCCTTGGATCAATCTCATCAATGCGTTTGCGTCTCGGGACCTGGGGCTTGAAGAACTTGAAGCCATGATTGACCTCGAACAGTAAGTGTTGATGAAACCACTCAGCTTTTCTGTAACCCCCACGATTGATAAATGGACGTCTCGCGAGGGTACGAACATCCCATAGTGGTAAAGTAAGAACATCCTTTATCGTTTCGTAGTACTGGATCCCTTTCTCCCACTTAATTATACATACTTTAAGCTCAGGATCATAAAGCCATGAGACAATATCACCATGTACCTTGGAAACAGTCTTGAAGGAGGTCATTTGGTTTTCTTTAACCCATGCAGCAGCAGTGTCTTTCCGTTCTTGATCAACATATCGATACGCACTGATAATTTTACCCACTTTCTGTCGTTTGAACCATCTTGTAATATCATCATCAGTTATGACATCAAGTGAATGAACTGTCCGCTTACACTTCAACACCTTTTCCAATTCATCCTCAGCAATTTTGAATGTTTCCTCATCGAACACAGGAGCACCTTGATCAACGTTTGTATGTTGAAACAAGTCAGGATACTCCTCAGCAGTTGCATCTTCCATCTCAACATCCTCATCTTCATAAATAAAGTCCGTATTCATCTGAATTGACGGATTATCCGATATACCTTCCTCATTCACCACTTCGACATCAGGCTCAGTCTCTAAAGCAGTCAACTGATCGTCATTCAACCCAAGCAGTATGGAAATCTGCTCCCGTGTCAGAGACCTATCGACAAACTCACCAACCTCTAACTCATCTCTGTTCACCACACTTCTAACCACCCTCGAACCATCTAAAAATATCACAGTGTTGGCTGCAATCATCTCAATTGGCTTAACGGCAGTTGGATCTTGATATATAATAATCTGTTTGCCCGAGTCTTCACCACCACTAGTACCAGCACCGGAAGATGAGCCGTGCGATTGTTTAGGCTCACCTCCTGCACCAGACTCATCAGGATCTTGATCATCATCTTTGAGTTTCTTTAGGGCATCTTCTTTGCAAGTCAATTATAAGATCAACTCTTCTTGTTCTTTGATTTTCACCCCCTGAGACTCAACAATCGCTCGCAGCGCTTTAGTCTCCTTATGACAAAATGAGATATAACTCATCATCCGTCGTTGATTCTACATAAGACGTTCTTGATTCTGATGGTCAGCTGCCATTTGGTTTTCATAAAGGTGGAGAAGATTCAACAGCATCTCAGTCTGACGATTTGGTGGCAAGTTGTATAGTGATGGATGAACAGGTTGAATCGGTCCCTGAGGCCGAGTGATTCTTATATAAGAGACATCACTGGGAGGAAGAGGAGTAGGAGGACGAGGAGGAGGAGGCCTCATTGATGGTGTTGAAGGGACAGTAGATAATGTAGCAGGAGGCCTTGGTATCTCAGATAATGTCATTTGAGGGATTAAACTAAGCCTTTCATGGGACACCAACGTCGTTGTCAATGTAAGCATCGGAGTGCTAGTAGTAGGCGACACTACCGAGCGTTGAGGCGTTGATTGACGTGGTGACGGAACACCAATAATTACCCTAGCCCCTGCTGAAACACGTCTTTTCTTCGATGGCTCTTCAGTTGCCACCGCTTTCCCTTTCCTCTTACGTTCCTGTTGAGCTGCAATGGTGGCAGCTAACGCAACATTTACTGCCTCTTGTTGCTCTTGAAAGGCAGCATCACCAGCTCCACCATCACCATCATTACCATCATCATCGTTCCCACCTTCTCCCCCTTCACGTTCGGAATCCGAGTCGTCGTGGATCCAACGTTCATCAGAAGGACAGACATAGTTAGGATTAATGATATGACTAATCATTCGTTTATCTGCTGGCCTCCCTTTTCTATAAAGCGACATTCGACGAACGGTATCGGCTGTCATATGTTCCATAGGGAGCACATCATTCACCAAGGTCTGATCAATAGCTAAATTAGGTATCAAATCTTGAATAATCAACTGCAAGAATCGAGGATACATTAAGAATTTCTTTGACTAAATTGTCTGCTGAACTTGTTCTTTCAAATGATCGAAGACGAGCTCAGAGAAGTTAAATGGCTTGTTCAAAATTAGCGCTACAAAGGCTGATTGCAAACTGAGTCGACATTCGTCAAAACCGCCACGACGACCACTCATACAATGAATGAGAACATGGAGAAGATACTTGTATGGTGGGCATAAACCATTCTTGTTCAACATAGATTTATCAATATCTCCACCATAACGCACACGTGTAAACAAACCCTTGACCAGTTGCTTGTCGAATTCACTCGGGTTGTTATCATTATCATCAAACCGAAGCACACGCCGAATTACTTCAACATCAATTATAATGGGAGTTTGATTAAGTTTCTCGAATATGATTTTCCATTTCCACAAACTCAGCAGTAGCCCAAAACTGCCTGATAATACTCAGATACACTTTAGGTCGAGCAGTAATGGCATAATGTATCACTGATCGTCTTAGAAAATCCAACATATCTCCAAATGTAGCAATATCAGCAACATCTGAGTCAACATAAGCACATATGTTGTGCTTTTTGTCAGAAGGTAATAAAACGACAGCTTCTTGTTGTGCTTGAGGTGGTTGCCCTTGTGGTGGTTGATCTAGTTGCCCTTGATCGGCAACCGATGGATCTTGATTTACTTGATCAGCCATTTTAACTGTATAAACATGAATGAATATAAGGAATGTGAAGACGTAATATGCATTTAGCATCAATAGTTATTTATAAATGGTGTATTCAATTTATTTACGCGTTTAGACGGTTGAAATACTTTATTTAAGTTAATTGTTAGTTTTAAAGTTAATTAAATAATTAAAAAGGAATGTCATTCGTTTAAATATCACTCTGATTCGTTACCATCCAGTAACGAATCAAACGATTCGCTATCAGGTAAATAAGTTAACGAAAGAGACACAACGAATCAACTATACAAGTTTAACGAACTGAAGTCTAGTTCGTTACAGATTTGGCGAATCCAAATTTGATTCGTTAAGAAACTGATTCACTGAGCTCGTTCATGAATTTCCTTAACGAATTGGACACGAAGCAGTTCCAATTCGCTAATGATAACGAATGGTCAATAAATTAGACTAAATCTTTGACCCGCATAGTCAAAGTCAAAATTAAGATGAACACCGATAGTCAACAACACGAATCAAGCTTCAATTAGTCCATAACTATCGTCGGATAATCAAAACATTAAGCGTATTGAACTCGGAAACACATTATTAAGCTCATGGTTTTGAGATTGAGACTCAAAACCCAGAAAGACTTAGGTTAACTAGAGTAAACAAGAACCCCGAAGCCATGTAAACACAATCAACCCGGCAAACTAGAATCAATCTTCGATTCAAGTCTACCAAGGGTATCGGAATCGCATTCCAATCACATTGAATCATAAATAACCTACATTAACCCAATATATCTTAAATAAATCAGGGTTTTGCATTCGGAAACCCTTAGAACACAAAAATCCATAATTAGTCTACTAACACACTGTCATTTTTGACGAAAATCACATCGCCGTGATCGTCTATACCTTAGAAACACAATGATATCCTTGAAATGTCGAAATTTGGAAGTCGAATTTCAGAGAAAAATTTGAAAAAGAATAGTTTAGGGTGAAGGAAGAAGACGAACAGTAAAGGACTGCTCGTGTTTCTTGTCTTATATAACCTAACACGCCACCCAAGGTACTCTTTGTACGAATCAAACGATTCGTTTGAATTATTAAAAACGAATTAGGTAATTCGCTATTCCAATTCGTTGCCTTAGAGTAGCGAACAAGACATGACTTGTGTCTTGATTCGTTAAATATGTATAACGAAGTAGAGGTGATTCGTTATAGAGTGCGGAAGCGAATTAGGTGAGCGAACTGAAAATTAGTTCACTAAAGAATCACTTAGTTCGTTATCCATACTTAACGAATTAGTTTTTAACGAATTAAACATTTTATTTAATTTTAACATAAATAAATAAATGAATTAAATAATGAATTAATTAAATAAATAAAATATTTAACTTAAATAAATTATCGAGAACCTTTTTATCCCGATAATTGAATACTTTAAAGAACGTTTCACTTTTACGAAACAAAAAATTAAAATATTAAATAATATATAAAGTAAGAAGAGTAAAATATTTTTGATATTTTGTAAAACATAAAGAATGTATTTACAAAGAAGCATCCGAACATAAAAATTGGACAATCTTTTTGTGTTTTTTTTCAATGATTTATCAAAAGCAGTACATATTTTTGTATTTTTGTTGAGTTTGAGCAGAGAATCATATTGACCAAAATGCCCGTCCATCACAGTTTTATATATCAGCGATATTACTACTGGCGTTAAGTCGGTCATTGATATTGTTGTCCACTTAAATCTTATAACAAACCTTCAAGCGTTTTTGTGATATGATTTATGGTTCAATTAGCGCACAGAATATCAGAAACTATCAGCCCTAATCTCGGTTCAAGCTTAATTTAATTTTTGCCAAATCACCCCAACTTGACTTAAACCATTAGAGTATTGATCAAAATTTTTGATACCAATTGTGAAATTTTAAGCAATGCATCAAGTTTCCTTTACCGTGAGTGAGTATGCACGAGTTCATCTGTCGGCTTACTACATTGTATCCCCTGGGGACCGTTTCTTATTGGTATTGAGACGGACGCAAGGGAGGAACAATTGTATGACTAACAGCGGATTTTGATCAAGTCAGTAATTTAGATTGTACAAAGTACAACGGTGATCAAGTTTAATGACTCTGGGTTTGCTCTAGAAAGCGAGTGAAATATTCATGCTTATGAATACCCAGATGATTAAGCCGCATAAAGACTCACAGTGTCCAGAATCCTAACGCTTGTTATTTTCTTTATTATATTTTTGGGTGATCAACAACTATAAGGCTTGAGTATGACCGGTTATTACATTTCTGCCATCTTCACCGAGACTTTTGCTAGAGACTAACACCTCTTTCAATTTGGCTTTTCTTTAAGTTTATATCACTTACTTTACTCTAACAGTTTGTTTAAGACCTATCAATGCACCAATGATTAAGCACACAGTCTTTTAAGCTTATTTCTTTCTGGATTTGGGTCAAATAATCAATGTACTACCATTTTACCTTTTTGCTTCTAAAACTCAAAATTTTGAGGAGTATCAAACAAAATGATTTAAATTGCCCCAGTTAATTTAAGTTTATAAATTAATGGCTATCCTATCCATCTACAAGTAGAGAATAGGACCAAAACATGCAGGAACGCTTCACAAACTTAAATAACTGACTAAATTTTCAGCTAAAAAATAAAGTAGAAAGCTTAACGAACGCCCCAAGTACTATCCATTTGTCAGGTATATGGCTAACCCGAAGATTTACAAGAAATTATCAGGACCAAACATATACAAGTATATGTCCTTCAAAATAGAAGCAAATGACATAATTTTCAGCGAACATAAGCAAGAATCTTTTTGTCTTTTTCGGATTTTTCTTTACAAAACAAGAAAATTCACATTATTTTTGCCTTTTTCAGAATTTACCTGTACAAACTGAAATCACAATCTTTTTGGTATTTTCAAATTTTAAAATGTTTTTGGGTTTTCAAATAATAGAACAAAAAAGAACACAATATTTTTGATTTTTCAAAGTTTTCTAATGTTTTTGGGTTTTATCTATACAAACAAAAAGCACAATATTTTTGTATTTTCTAGAAATTCACCCCCTAAAACCTAAAAAACAAAAATAGTAAACTAGAACAAAAACTAAAAATAAAGATAATCATCCTAACTTTAGGATCTCAGCAAGGGTCTTCAATCAATTTAAACCAAGCAAAAAATGAAAACGTGTTTTATCAAACGCTTTGGTAAATAGATCGGCTTTTTGAAAATCAGTGTGCACTTTCTCAAGATCAATTAATTTCTTTTCATAACAATCCCGTATAAAATAATATCGAATTTCGATATGTTTCGTTTTAGAATGTTGTACGGGATTCTTGGTGATACTAATAGCAGCAGAGTTATCAATCAAGATTGGAGTAGTAAGAAACTTCAAACCGTAGTCACGAAGATGTTGTTGTATCCACAAAACCCGGGAACAGCAACTCGAGGCTGCAACATACTCAGCTTCGGCGGTTGAAGTGGAGACCGTTGTCTGCTTCTTACACTGCCAGGAAACAAGCTGGCTTCCTAAGAATTGACATCCCGCTGTAGTAGACTTGAAGTTGATCTTGCAACCCCCATAATCTGAATCTGAGTAAGCGGTAAAATCAAAGTTATCATCTTTGGGGGTACCATAAACCGATGTCAGGATTTCCCCTTATATATTGCAGAATACGCTTGACCGCTGCCAGGTGAGTCACTCGGGGACTAGCTTGATACCTAGCACATAAACAAACAGCAAACATTATGTTGGGGCGAGAAGCAGTTAAATACATTAAAGATCCAATCATAGCACGATAGAGGGTCGGATCAACGGTATCCTCCAATTCATCCGGTGATAAATTGTGACCCACAGGAAGAGGAGTAGAAGGGATTTTTCCGGCAGTAATCTTGAATCGGCTGAAGACGTCGTTCATATATTTTGTCTGATGAATGAAGATTCCCTTCGCAGACTGATGAACCTGCAACCCCAAAAAGAAATTCATCTCTCCCATCAAGCTCATCTCGAACTTGGTTTGCATAGACTTCTCGAACTCCTTACACAACGTGTCATTTATAGACCCAAAGATTATGTCATCAACATAAATTTGAACGAGCAGAAGATCATCACCAATATTTTTATAAAATAAAGTGCAGTCAACAGTTCCACGTTTGAAGCCGTTATCCGTCAGATGGTTGGTGAGCGTGCCATACCAAGCTCTCGGGGCTTAATGTAGACCATATAATGCCTTGTTTAATTGGTAAACATGGTCAGGATAATCAGGAACCTCAAAGCCAAGAGGCTGTAAAAAAAAACACTTCCTCATGAAGTTCACCATTAAGAAAAGCACTCTTAACATCCATTTGATACACCTTGATATTTTTGTAAGCAGCATATGCCAGGAAGATTCGAATCGACTCTAATCTTGCAACTGGAGCATACACTTCAGTGTAATCAATACCCTCTTGCTGATGAAAACCTTGTACCACTAAACGTGCTTTGTTTCTCACAATTACCCCACGATCATCTTTCTTACACGTATATACCCAGTTAGTCGGAATTGCTTTCTTAACTCTAGCAGGTTTGTCAATAAGATCCCAAACACCTAAACGTGCAAATTGCTGTAATTCTTCTTGCATGGCTTATACCCAAGATGGATCTTGCAGAGCCACACGAGGAGTTGTAGGCTCAACTTGGGATAAAAAGCAAGTGAATTTAGCAACAGTTGCAATTTCAGATGAGTGTAAGTCAGCATAAGCACATAGAGCATTATTGTCACTTGAAGAAGCAACTTGATGTCATGTCTGAACCCCTACATCAAGATCACCAATAATGTTTTCTTGTGGATGGTAATTATGAATCCTGAGAGTAGGATTTTCAGAAACAACAACATTTTCAAATAAATTAGTGTAATGTTAACCCAATTCAGGAGATGAAACATCACTATCAAGTTCAATAACTTGATCTACAATTGCATTATCATCAGATGAAGTAGAAGCATTATCATAATGAACAGGAGACTCATTATCAGGTTCATCAATTGGATCAGCAATTGGAGCTTCAACATCATTTGAACTTGCGAACCTTGGAATTTCCAAAAGTTCTAAAATCTTCATCTGGATGATCAGTTGATGGAGTGAATGAATTAATTAAGCCATCATAGTCAAACATCCAGTCGGGACCTTTCCCTTGTGGAGGAGTAGTGTACTTTTGACAGTCAACATGGTACCACTCTTCAACACAACCAGACGTAAAGTTAAACACTCTTTTCTTAGGAGACGCATACCCCAAGAAATAACCCTCAATGGCTTTTTCATCAAACTTTCCAACATCCTTTTTCAACATAGTACACGGACACCCAAATGGTTCCAAGTAATTTAAATTAGGTTTCCGATTATTCAATAATTCATAACTGGTCTTCTTGAGTCGTTTAACAGTTAGAACTCGATTGAGTGCATAACAGGCCGTATTCACCGCCTCATTCCAAAATTGGACAGGAAGCTTTGAATCAGCAAGCATCGTTCTAGCAGCTTCAATCAACGTTCTATTCTTCCTTTCAGCTACACCGTTCTGTTGTGGTACATATGGGGCACTGTATTCTCGATGAATTCCCTTTTAGATACAAAAGAAATCCAATACAGTATATTTAAATTCAGTACCATTGTCACTTCGAATTCTCCTCACTTTCAGTTTGTAAAGTGATTCAATCTTAGTGATTAGATTTTGAACAAGACCCGGTGTTTGATCTTTTGAACTCATAAATAGAACCCATGAATATCGTGAATAATCATCTGTAACAACTAGGCAGTACCAGTCTCCAGAAATACTCGCACGATTCACTGGACCGAATAAATCCATATGAAGACGTTCAAGCGGAGTATCAATGGAATTTAATAACTTAGATGAGTGCAATTTCTTCTTCTGTTTGCCTTTCTTGCAAGCAACACAGTGATCGGATAACTTAAAATTCTTTAACGACACCCCTTCTACCAAATCGTTTGCCATCAAATAATTCATCTTTCGAACATGTATGTGACCCATTCTTCAATGCCTAAGCACTGAGTCTTTCTCGGTTGCTTTCGAGACAAAACACGTTTCGATCGATGTAGATACTTTAGTATTCATATTTAAGACATAAATATCATTTGATCGAGGCGATCGCATGACAACCATGTCCTCGGGAATTACGTAACCCGGTTTCAAAATCAGACACTCTTTATCTGTAAATACTGTCGTGTATTGCTTATCATAGATTTGCGACACACTCAATAAATTATGGTCCACTTTATCACAATAGTTAAATTTTTCAAAAGTAATCTTCCCATTTGAAATATCACCTTCCTGTGTAATCATACCCCTAGAATTCCCAGCAAACGCCATATACCCCCCTTGAATATTTCTCACGTTTGATAAGAGGTTGAGATTTCCAGTAATATGACGAGAACATCCACTGTCCATGATCCAGTTTTCACCAGAAATGGTCTTGGATGAACCCTACACACAAAAGAAAATGATTAGTTCAAAAAGGCAGCCCAGGCCTCGGTCTAGGGCACCTTTTGGTTTCCTTGAGAAAAGTTAACTTTAGTTGCATTCAATTGTTGTTCAGCAACTTGAGAATAAGTTATTGGTTTCTTTGACTTTCGTCTTAGATATGCAGCTTGAACCACATTTGAATTAACATTTTTGCATAATGGTTCAGTAGGAATAAACTTAGGTTTAACGGAACCATGAGTTTCATTCACATGAACAACTTTTCGAGGATGTATGTTCGAAAATATAATAGGAGTATCATCAGCATACGACACCGGTCGTTTCAGAATCTCCTTTACCAAAGGAACTGGTTTTGAATGATCCTTGATAAAAGGATGAAGATTCTGATAGTTCTTCTGACTACAATTCCTCATTACATGACCCCGCTGACCTTAAAGAAAACAGCTTCTCATGTCAACACGATGATGTTGAGAGGTAGTTGGAACGAATGACTCAGAAGTTTGATGATGACTCACATTTTTGGTCATGCTCTTAGCAAACTCATCAGATAATTCAGATTTCTTTTTCAAGTAAAAAAACTAAATTAGAACAGTTTGAAAAACTTTTCAATGTATCTGTCCCAGTTGACTTCACAAAAATAATTTTCTTAGCTTGTTTTAAAACCTACTTTGCTTTAGTCAATGGGTCAGATGGAACTGATGTTTTCGCTTGAGCATATTGACGTTCAAGTTCACGAACCTTGGAAGTTTCATTGTGAAACACACTCTCAATCAGTTCAGGTTTAATGATACTTATTGGAATGTCTTTCTCAGTGAACATTGTGTCCATCCCATTTAACTTAAACACACGAGCAGATGATGGCTTAGATGCATTAGGATTTATGAAACGCAACCAATCCTCATCAGAAATTTTGGGTTTTTCTGATTTCTTAGCCTTCACTGGTTTGACAAAAACATCTTGTTTCATCTTAGTTGTGTGCGAACCATACACAGCCTCCTCAAATTCATAAGGTTCACACAGTATGTGATTAGAACTTGGAATGTTCTTGTTCTTGTGTATAATTTCCGGTTCAAACACATCCTCAATGATAACTTTGTCAACATTTTCAACAAAAACTTTGTTGCTTTGAACATGAGGTTTCTGAAAAACAGATTGGGTTTTAACAGTTTCTGACTTACTATGTTTAGAATTTTCTGAAATCACAGGCTCTTTACGAATAACATCCTCCTCAGTTGGAGCAAAAGGATTAATTTTATAATCATTGTGAAATGGTGGTGGAATTTCAACAAAACCTATACCTTTCTTTGAATCCTTTTGTTTTCCATAAACTTCAATAATTTCATTCAACTATAAAGATGAATTTTGAAATTTACTCAATTTTTTCTTTAACTCAAGAACCTCATTCTCAAGCTCGGTTATCTTTGAACGATGTTTCAAAATTTCTTGAAACTTTTGATCATTAATTGTCATTTTCACAGATAACTCAGCTTTGAGATCATGATTACTTGTCGACAATGCTTCAATCTTTTCACGGGATCTCATTTGAGATTCAAGATATTGTCGATAAGTATCTTTTAGAGAAGCAATTTCTCTCACTAAATTGTCATTGTGATTCTTTAAAGATTCTAACTTAGATTTGTTAGATTCACAATCAGCACAATCTACTTTAACAGATGAGGTAGCAGAAATAGAATGACTAACCTCGTTTATCTTAGCCATGCATGGAAAGACTGTTGTAAACTTGTCACAGGAATCATCAGAATCCGATCCAGAGTCATTATCAGAAGACACCTCACTTCTATTGAAATCTTGAGTCAACCCAAACAAAGCCAAATTAGCTTGATTATCGTTGCACAGTAATCGTTGTGACCAATCATCTCCATTGGCTAACATTGCTTGTGACCCGGAACTTGATGGTTTCTTCTCTGAATCATTACCTCGTGGTGTTGAAGAGTTTGAACTTTGACCACGAGGACCATTATATTCCTTTTTCGGTTTGTCACATTCTTTTGCAAAATGACCGAATTCTTGACAATTATAACATTTCACCTTTAACTTGTCAAATCCCAACTTCTTGTTTAGAGCGGGAAGATCTTTTCCAGTTCTTTGCATGAATCTTTTACCTTTCGAACAATCATTGCCATGTTCAATTTTAAATCCATGATTTCTAAGTCGTCTGGGTCAATCTGATCATAGTCTTCATCAGTTAAATCACTAGTGGAAATTTTGCTACTAACCAGATTTTCATAAGACGTCATGAAAGCTGATAGAAAGGCAAAGTTTTGTTCAGCATCTTTCATATTGACGTTTGGAGGTGATGAGTATTGATTTGCTGAAGACGAACTTCCTGTACCAGAAGAAACATTTGGTAATCCAGAATTACCAGCAGTATAAAAATATGCTCTAGGATCACTATAAATAGTTGTTTCATTCTCTTTTGCGTTCTGTGTCAGATAAGCAGTGATCGGTGAAATTGTTGAACTTAAAGGAATGCTTCCCCCATAGAAAGCTGGATCTTGACTTTCCTTTGATGATTTTTGACACTTGAGATCATACTCACGAGCTTCAATCTTTTGTAAAAACTCACTTGCAGTCAAGTCTTCATTGAAGTAGTTGTTTTCTTTTAATACCATTAGAAAGGTAGAGTAAGAACTTGGTAATGCACTCTTAATAGTATCAATCTTGTCAATCTCAGAAATTTCCATTTTCATTTTATCCATTTCTGCAATCAAGTGATTGGATCTCGTAGTCATCTCTTCAACCGTTTCACCTTTAAGTAAATTAAAGTTTCTGAATTGAAACTTAAGCATCGCCTTTTTGCTTTCAGCCGTATTTCCCATACTTCTCATTCTGATATGTTGAAATAGAGAAGTACATATCTTAATACTACCCACTTGATGAAATATATTTTCAGTTAAAGCCATAGTTAGAGTAGAATATGCTTTCGTCTCTATCTCTAGTGCTTTCTTCTCCTCTTGAGAGTATTGAGATATAGCTTTAGGTCTAAATCCGATAGTCTCATCTCCAATCATAGGAACAGTATAAACTTCATCTAAGCAATATGAACAATCAGGATGAACTGATCCTAGATGAGCACGAAACCGAGGTTCCCATTTGGCAAAGTCACTGAACTTCATCAATCTTGGACATTTCGAATGTGAACCTATCTCGGTATCAAGTTGAAACATTTGTTGCATCAACATGTTTTGAGACGCTAATGCATACATACCGGCCATTGTTGACAAGTTTCCAAAATTTAAAGGTGTAACAAATCAACCAATGAATAAGATTAACGAATGAGAATTTTAACGAACTGTAAACAGTTGTAGCGAACTGTGAACAGTGGATTAACGAATCAAATCTTAACGAAGTTAAGAACGAATCACAACTGAGTATAACAAATCAATCTAACGAATCAGATGGTCAACGAATCAGAAAGTCAACCAAACGAATTGACTAACGAACTTGCTAACGAATTGATTAAGAAATCTTGACGAATTAAAAAAATATTCAGTAGCGTATCACTAAGAAAGACTTAGTGAAATAGATAACGAACTAGATACAGTTGATAGCGAATCAACTATAACGAAACAGGTTGTTACAACCGTTTGTAACAAACTCTGACACCTTATGCCACATGGCAAAGGTTGTTATGACACAAATCCCAAAGTGGACACGTGTCACACGGATCAGTTATCCGAATTAGATCACACGAATCAACTATTATAGGGAACTGGCTAGCGAATCACTTGAAATGAATAATGAATTGACGAACTTAATGAACGAATCAAAATAAACATGATAACGAATCAACATAGCAAATCATGTTCATCTTTGACTCTTAAAATCTTCAACAAGAATTTCCAGAAGTCTGGAAATGATAAACACCAACCCAGAAACCCAGAAACTTAAAATTTGTAATACTAACTCAATTCTTAACCAAAATCCATAAATGAACTACCAGAATACTCGTAACACAATCGCGAATCCAATACACCAAACCTCGTTACCAAATATTTCCGATTATCAATTCAATTTTACAAAAACACGGACCCTGTTTCGGCCACAAACCAAATCAATATCGAAACAATCCAAAACCAATTCAAAACTCAATTCCAATTCACAAAACCATTCCAATACTTTAACCAACTCAGATTCAATCCAATTCGTCCATAATTCAATAAATTCATCTCAAAATTGATTCAAATTCATTCAAACAGAATATTAACAATATCAAAAACTAATTAAACACCAAATCAAGTGTAGTTGAGCCCCAACGGCTCTGATACCACTTGTTGGAACCCGATTCGTACCAATCCAATAAAAATTAACATATCTCAGATCCGTTTATAATAGATTAATACCTTAACTATAGATCTAGCTCATAATTAACTTTGATTCAGTGTTTTATGTATGTATGTATTATCAGTATGTATAGAATAGTAATTGTATAATATTAGGAGAAGATTGAGAGAGAATCTGGACAGAGTTTCGTTAATTAGATCTTCAAAACTTTAATTAAAGTAAACAGTGTTCACTATAGTTAGAAGATAGGTCTGGTTCGCTAACATCCCCTAGCGAACCAGACGCTACTTCGTTACATACATTAATAAGACGAAACACCCCTGATTCGTTAACATCCCCTAACGAATCAGGAGGGAATAAGCTTAAATCTTAGTTCGCTAACATCCCCTAGCGAACTAGACCTTACACATAACAAACTAAACAATAATTAAACTAATTATTACATTAAATATAAAACAAATACGTTAACGACAATTACAAAGACTCAAGACGCAAAACCGTGCACTAACATCAAACTCAAATTTAGTTATTTATATACATACATTTATATAATTATAAATGTAAATTTGTAAATTTATTTTTTATTATGGCCGGTCTCGAAATTTCATGGGGGTCGTTCTCGAATTTTCACAGGGTCTTTTTGTCGTTTTCAAAATTCTACAAGGGTCGGTCGAGATTTTAACACAATTATACTACTAAATATTTTTTCCTCACAGGGGTCGGCCGACACCCCTACTCAAAGAGTAGGTACACCCTTGTTTATGTTCTTTATGGTATAGACACCGTTGGTAAAACCTTATTGTTATACCCAACAAATTTATTCGTCAAATTCACATATAAAAAAACTTTATTTAACACGACGTTTGTTTGGTCAGTAAACCCGAGCGGTGGTAAAACCCAAACGTTGTTAGTCCCGAGCATTGAGACGGTAACTGGACACGAATTCAGTCGGTTTTGGCTATTTTGTTATGGTACCGAAGCTACAAAAGGGAAAAATATTAAAATTGAGTGGACCAAAGGTGGTGTCGGTCTGTAAACTTAGGCGTTGGTAAAACGTCGAGCATTAAGGCAGTAACTATGAAAATTCGACCGTTTCTGTCATGTCCATTACGTTATTGGAATTAAAACAAACCAAAACCAATCGTTCGGTCGGCTTCGGTTATGTTCTTTACGATATAAAAAAGAAAGAAAAAAACAAAATGTTATGGACAAGTAAGATGCCGCCAAGTGGCCCAATGACGACTTAGCGGCACCAAACTTATAATTTATATATATTAGATATATATTTTTTGATTGACATACTGATGTGTGCTGCGTAGCTTGTATAAAATATGATGGATGGAATGATTTGCTTTTGCACAAGATCGTGTTTTAAATTTATAAAAGTGATTTCTATAAAGACTAAACACACACAAAATAAGCAAGTGTACCTATCGTATATGTAGAATAGTATTGGTAAGAACCAACTACCGATCCGTGGACACAAAGGTTTCTAATAATAAATCGTTGTTTTACTTTAATCAGAGGTTTTTGTCATTTTGGGTTTAATTTCGAACTTTTTATAAAATGTAAATACTTATATATAATATATAGGTGACCAAGACAAGAAATTCTAAACAAGTTGTTCAATTATGCGAAGGTCACCATCTAAGATCAAGAATCCACTCCAACTTTAACATTGATAATTAATATTTGGACATGTGATAAACTTGCCATAGCAATATATGATAGATAGCTCCTTAAACCTTAAGTAAGCATCTTTGGCACTAAGGAGATAGCCTGCGCATTTTAAAGTCCACCCTTTCCTAATGTCCTACCATCTCAATGATGTCAATTTAAGTTGGCAAGTAGTTTCGTAAAGTAGAAAGATTAGAATTGACTTCGATTTCTCAAATACCAATTCTAACAACTTCGGGTGGTTGTAGTTCATCACACAACCTCCCCTTGGTTGATTTATGTAGGTTATGATTACACATTCCGTTAACATATGATTTCTTTAACTAATTTGATATCCTAAGCAAAGCCATTTTCGGATTACCAAGGTTTAGAAAAATACATCATAACTTATATATCATCATTTCTAAGTACAATATAAGGATCCATATTTCGATAATGTATCAAAGTATTTCTATCTTTCAAGAACATGAATCGATCATGAACGATTGCCAATGAAATTGACAACCACCAACTTTGAATTAGTGATTTAAGATGGAGAAACATTTCTCATCAAAAGATAATTGTAATATAACCATGTACTTTACTAAACTACATCACATGTCTTGATTAATTATCAAGTAAAGCAAAGCTTCTTCATAGATTTTAGATGGTAAAAGGAGTTTAGCTCATAATGAGCATGATGATAAACATTAAGATGGTTGATTATAACAAATACATGATTAAACTTGGAACAATCTAACCAAATGTAGATGAATCTTTCTTCTTAATGATGGTAATGATGGTTGATGATGATGGTTGATAGGGATGACCTCCAAGCCTTCAAACTCTTCACTAGATCTTCAAAGTGAGTGTTAGTGTGTGTTTTTATAAGTGAAAACCGGAGAGAACTCTTTTCAAGGCACACCAAGTGAGTGCAACATGATCCACTATTTATAGGCAATCTGGATAGTGAGGCACGGCCCCATGCTTAATGAGCACACCCCCGTGCATTTTTATGACTTGTGCCAGATTTGTTTTGTCTTTTCTGTGAGGTGGCAACGGCCCCGTGGTTGGTAGGCACGGCCCCGTGGTTTTTAGTGACATGTGCTCAATTCTTCTTTGTCTTTTCTGTGTTCTCGTCCACGGCCCCGTGCATGATGAGCACGACCCCGTGCTTTTGCTTCCAGATTTTGTCTTTTCTTGTGTTAGAAGCATGGGGGCGTGTTTCTTGAGGCATGGGGGCGTGTTTCTTTGTTTTCTTCTATTTTTCTTCGTCTTTTTTGCTTGTTTCTTTGTTTGGGGTTTGGTTTCACCTGAAATTATGTTTTATTATGATAAGTAGCCTTTTATGCTATGTTATTAGATAGAAATTGCAGTTTTTAGAGATTATTTGATGCCGAAAAGATGTATATTTCTATGTACATCAAACATCCCCAGACTTGAACATTGCTTGTCCTCAAGCAATCTTCTTATAAATATCCTCTAAAAACAGCAAATTTAGATTATAGCTATCCCTTAAGTGAGCTCCAAGAAGACAAAACAAAATAACCAATCTTTATGTTAGTGATAAATAAGAGGGAACTTTTGTTTATATGAGCTTCCGTTGATGCAAAACGTCATGTTCTCACAATGTTCACTCACACTCGGTTTTATATCTGATCATACATGTGATGTATGTACGTGAACACTCTTAGCCAAAATGCAACATGTGATAAATAAGCTTGTAACAAGTTCAAATCTCCACCTTTTGAAGGGTTGCGTAGATCAGAAGGTAAAAGGGTTTTAGTTTAGTGTGAGTAGGAATTGGCAATTTGTGGTGTCTTTAAGGGTTAATGAGGATGGTAATTACAACTTCCACTAATTTTCGGGAGTCTTAAGATGTCTTCAATGGTTAGCTTTTTTTTATATACCTAATGACTCTTTTAAGGTCAGATCGTCAAGACTAGTTACATCAAGGATGTGGATCAATTCTTCATCAATCCTGTTCTGAATATAACTTCCAACTCTAATGGATCGTTCGGCTTTGAGCCTAATAGCCCCCACCCTCATTAGTTCGGTATATTCATGCTGAGACTGAGTTTGACATTTTCTACATTTTCCTTCGTGGGACCAGTTTCCGCAACCTAAGCATCGTTCATATCTTTTTGCTCTTCTCTTCATTGCATTTTTGGAAATTCCACAGAATGGTAGTCTTTGTTCGTATTGGCGCCACTTTTTCCTCACCTCATTGCTAAAGAGAAAGATTCTCTCCCTAAGTTTTATAGGCAACCTAGGTTTTGTGAAGTGTATGCAGCAAAGGAAATTAAAATCGAAAGAATGCATTTCCAGTTCTTTAGGGTCTGTCGGTAAAAGACCAGTGTTGTATTTTACCGGTGAAAATGGATAAAGTGATCGGGTTTTTTTTAGGTTTTGTAATTTGGTAATGGGTTTGATGGAATTGTGTAAATATTACCTTCTTCCTTATACAACGCTCTGTGCGGTCTTGAAATGAATAATTGAGACAAGTTCTAAATCACACGAAACATATGACTCACTCAAAGCTTCCGAAAAAAATATTTATATGGCATGAGGTTTATCTCACAGTAACGGAGGAATTGGGTATTAGCGCCATATTTTGCATAAATTTATTCTCAATATTACAAAACTTCTTCTTACTTTTTTCACTTTTATGTAATGATTGGTTATTTGCAAAAAAATTTCTTGGTTTTCTCTTTAGGTTTTTAGAATAATCTTTGTTTGCTGCAAAAATATTTGTTTTAGAGAATTTTTATAATTAGTTGGACAAGCAATTGGTCAAGTAATTCCCCTCCCCACACTTGAATCTCACATTGTCCTCAATGTGACAAGATTCATGCTAATATAAAAATTCTAATTGAGTATTATGGGTAAAAATGGAGAGTTACTTCCCTATGGATTAACGAAATTTCGACAGAGCGTCCCTTGTTTTTCGTCCTTTTTCCTGTTTTTGTACCTGTATAATATAAAGCTGCAAACATCCACAAAAAACCAAGCATAAACTGCAGAAAATTGGGTATGGAATCATCCATCCCTTTGCCCTATCGGGCTAAATTAGTACCTAGCATAATGTCTTTGGCACTCATGGCTATAAAATATCCAAACCAACAAAAAAACAAACAAACAAGTACGACAGAAAGTAAATTGTTTAAAACACACATAATAAGTTCATAAAATACTACCAACCCATGCCCGTGCCAGACCTACCAGTGCCGCCAGTCATCAGTTTCCCATGTCCGGGTCAAATGGTCCCCACTGCCTGTCCATGCGATTGCCCAAACGATCAATCTCTCGCCTCGTCTCTGCATATTCGGCTGCTCGCTGTGCATCTGAGGCAGCCATCTGCTCTGTAATCCTGTTAAATGAGGCGGTAGTGTTAGCTGAGAATTGATCAATAAGTCCATATATACCCTCGAATGAGTATCAGCTGTCGTGTGACGAACTGGGGCCGGCCCCTGATGAAGATGGGCCTCCTCTCCGACGGTAAGTTCGGCGGCGGCTCTGTCTGGGTGGTGATTATCGTCTCTCATGCACATCCTGTATCATCATCTCTGCCGGGTCTTCCAGATCCCAAACTTGGTTATTCTTATCACAAAACCTCCACACACCCGGGCTGATTTGCTGAATCATCTGCATGCTTTCATAGTAATCAAGGTTGAGAGCTATCGGGTCTGGGCTTGGAGTTCCTTCTGTGTCTGCACCATAAGCCCTGTAGAGGTTGTAGATCCAGGCACCACCGAATATCGGGGTATTTCCTCGGGCAGTAGCATTTTACATGAAAAGTTTGCAAAATAGCATAGTGATATTGCATGGTAGTTCGTTTTTCAAGCAGTACAATGCCCAAAGATCCCTCAGGTTGACAACCTCTTCACTCTGTCCTCGAGCTGTGACGGTGTGACTCAGCAAACGGTAGATGTACCTCATGAGCGGGTCACGCAGTGCTGTGCTTTTTGAAACGCTCGGTCTATACTCTGTTGTTCCATAACTCAACTGTTCCCAAGCTTCTTTCCTTATGGCACCTGCTTCAGCTTCATCATCATCACCTTCATCTGTAAATGTTGTTTTAGCGTCGAACTAGATGTCCGAATCGGTTTCCTCAGTCGTGTAAATTCCCAAATCAACTCCTAGTTGGGTGACGAAAGTTGTATGCCAAATACCCCCACATCGGAATTCGATTGCCTCGTTATCCCACATGTCAAACTTTTTCTTCTTCATATTGAACGAGGCCAGGAATCCCTTTGTAAGTTCCGTTACTGATTCCCCCATTTGGCCCAAAACCCGTCTCCAAGGTCCCTTCACAATGTTATGATAACGGTCCCATTGGTTGACGTGTCTCAGAGTTTCTTCACAAGCATGGAAGTTGGCTTCCGGATACCTATTGTTGAGATAAGTTAATCTCGTGTTTGCGTGTCTGTCCTTTGTCTTGCGGTTTCCGAAGACTAGGCATGCATGAACTTCTTCTCCATACTCGTCCATCTACAATTTACACCCAAATCAGTCAAAATTCGTGAAAAATTTTCAATTTTCTGAAACAGAGAGCAAAGCACGGCGGCGTGCTTTCAGAAGCACGGCCCCGTGCTGCTCCTTCTGGTCCAGTTTCCTTTGATGTTTAACTTTTTGGTTGACTACGACTCGTGTTGTTTTGAGCACGGCTCGTGTTTCTAATACTGATTTCTAACTTACACATACTCGAACCCTCGTTCCTAACCGGGTATATCAATTAGGTTTAATGGTGTGTCGGGTATTTATGCTAATACCCAAAACCCGAATTGTTCCTTTCATTTAAATCCTACCCATCAAACATTCAACAATCTATTCATCATATGCAAGCAAATTAACCCATATCCTCTACGGGTTTTGACCCGATTTGGTCAATTTGAGTAATTTTAGTGTTAAACTAAACCTAGAATGACGAATTTGAACAATGCAATTGTTAAATTAACATACCTTAGGTTTAGAATCGAAGATTTGATGAAGAAATTAGCAAAATATTTGATGGTCGGCGGTTTTCCGGTTCAGAACGCAGTGAATATTAGGGTTGGTGGTTGGAGAAAGTTATTTTATTAAGTTAAAAACTAGTAACTGCTCTGTGACCAAAAACACGGCCCCGTGCTTTTAGAAGCACGGTACCGTGCTGCTTAGTGCAGACAGTATTATTTTCTGGTTACTTGAATATGGTAATTAAAAATCCTAAATTTCATTAAAACATAAAACTAAAGACATAATTAAAGATATATGAAATGAAAAGTACAACAACTCTCGGATCCTAACACATAGTACTAGCGGGGACAACTTCAACACGAAACAAAGTCAGAACTTCAACGGCCACCATTTCCGAACAAGTCCTGGATGTGTGGTGGTGCTCGTTTGGCTTCCAAAAGTTCGTCAAGCTTTTTGTTAAGCGTAACGATTTCTCGGTTGAGAAAGTTAAGTTTGGGAGTCACATCTTTGTGGTGGCCATCCACAACATGGAAGTTCTTTAACCTAATCAGGTCGACTTTGTTAATTAACTCGACTACTCGAGCCTCGGTTTGCATGTTGCTCTCAACTTGATCTCTTACGATGCATTGGAGTCTCATGACTTCCTCCTCAAGGTAGGAGGATTCATGTTGTTTCCCCTTTTTCACTGGCCTCCATTCAACTCGTTTTCCTTCCATTTAGGTAGTTTTTTGTTTGGTGTGAATGGAATAGTGAATTTATGCATGCATTATATAGATATTGGAAAGTTGAACACGGCCTCGTGCTTTCAAAAGAATGGCCCCGTGCTGCTAGAGGAATAAATGTTTCTGAGTCAGAGAATTGTACGGAGTCAGCGCGTATCATGCTGAAGATTCTGGGGTGACCACGGCCTCGTGCTTAGGAAAGCACGGCCCGTGCTTTTTTTCACAGTGAATTTCCTTTTAATTTTCAACACGATTCAAGATCCGGAGTTTTTATAATGACGTTTATTGTGATAATTTGGGAGTTTGGTCATCTAAAAATTACTTTTCATTAAATAAAGGTCCTAGAACAATTACGGGATAAGCCCGGGTTTCCTAAGAAAAGAAAATATTCGGGTTAAGCCTGAAGTCCTAACACATTGTGCTTAATGCACTTGTTTACACATAAAAACAGAAAGTTAAGCTTCCTAGAGTTCCCCGAAAGGCTCTCCTCCGAATGGTCCTGGTGGTGGAAAATACGTGAAACCGAGAACTTGAAACTGGAGTTGTTCGTTGATGTCTAGGATTTCCATTTTCATGTTTTCCACTGATTTGGTGAGTTGCACGTGACTCATCTCAGCAAGGAGATTCATTTCGGTGAGTTCTTTCACGAGTTCTTGGAGTTTCAAGAGAAGCTCGGTTTTGGAAACATGGCGGGCATCGTTTCTCGGATGTCGGGAAACGGGGATTGCTTCACTCATCTCAGTTGGCATGCTGAATTTTCAGAGGTTATTGGTTTTGGTTTGTGCAAGAAATGCAATGACACAAGGTGCCTTTTTATAACCAACCAGTAACCCGAGCACGGTACCGTGCTTTTGAGAACACGCCCCCGTGTTTTTGCTCTGACAATTCTGTTACCGTGCTTTTGAGAACACGCCCCCGTGTTTTTGCTCTGACAATTCTGTTACAAGCCAGTCTGACTGAGATTTTTGCAACGAAGATGCCGGCCCGTATTTTTATGCACGGAATCGTGCTTTTGAAAGCACGCCCCCGTGGTTTTCAATATATATATATATTTAACATTTATTTACAAGGCCTAGTTTTGTGAAGGTCTTGGCCAGACCTTGTTTCCTTAATTTTTTTATTTAAAAAGTTTGGAGGGTTAATACCTCCAAAACTTCTTTAAGTGGAACGTCGATGTATGGCTTTAATCAATGTCCATTTACCTTGAACTTTTGGCCGTTTGAATTTGAAATTTCGATTGTCCTATAGTCAAAAACTGATTAAACTATGTATGGACCTGTCCATCGGGATTTCAGTTTTCCTGGGAAAAGACGTAAACAAGCGTTGTATAACAGTACACGATCGCCGGTTTAAAATTTTTTGTTTCCTTTTAAATGAGCGTCGTGTATGCGTTTGGTCTTTTCCTTGTAGGACCAGGAATTTTCGTAGGCCAGTGTTCTCAGTTCTTCGAGCTCACGAATTTGATCTTCCCGGTTTACTCCGGCGGACGTTAGATCAAAATTCACTGCTCTGAGGGCCCAGTAGGCTTTGTGTGTTTAACTCTACTGGTAGATGACATGCCTTCCCGTAAACGAGCTTGAAGGGTGTCGTTCCTATGGGAGTTTTGTAGGCCGTCCTGAGGGCCCATAATGCGTCATCTAACATTTCTGCCCAATTTTTGCGATTCATCCCCACACTTCTTTCCAAAATTCTCTTAATTCCTCTATTCGAGACCTCTACCTGCCCACTGGTCTGAGGGTGATATGGTGTTGCTAGTCGGTGATGGACCCCATACCGTGCTAAGACCTTGTCCATCAGGGTGTTACAGAAGTGGGTACCTCTGTCGCTGATTAGGGCTTTCTGAGTACCGAATCTTGAAAATAACTTTTTCAGAAATCGTACAACTACTCGAGCATCGTTAGTGTGAAGAGCTTGTGCTTCTACCCATTTAGACACGTAGTCGACTGCTACAATGATGTATTTATTTCCGAATGAGTTAGGAAATGGGCCCATGAAATCTTTTCCCCATACATCAAAGATCTCACAAATTTGAATGCCCTTTTGAACCATCTCATTTTTGGATGAGATGTTCTCGGCTCTTTGACAAGCATCACATGCTTGGATCAAAGTATGTGTATCTTTGTCTATAGTGGGCCAGAAGAATCCTACATCAAACACTTTCCTGACCATGGTGGCGGTACCATGGTGTCCACCTGTTGGTCCTTCATGGCAGTGTTTGAGAATGTCTAAGGCCTCCTTTCCTGCTACTCACCTACGAATGACTTGATCCGCACCTACTTTAAATACGTATGGATCTTCCCAGAAGTAAAACTTAAGACCGGAGAAGAATTTCTTCCGCTGTTGATGGGTAAGTCATTTTCTTAGGATTTTACAAGCTAAGTAATTTGCGAAGTCGACATACCAAGGACTTTCGTCTTTTTCTTCTATGACTTCTAGGATGCGCATGAGGATTTCATGTGGGAAATTATCATTGATAATTTCTTTGTGAAGTTCTTCGAGAGTTGGACATTGTAAGCGTGAAAGATGGTCTGTGGCTACATTCTCTGCTCCCTTTTTGTCCTTAACCTCGATGTCAAATTCTTGGAGTAGTAGGATCCATCGGATGAGTCTGGGTTTGGCATCTTGTTTGTTGAATAGGTTACGTATTGCGGCATGATTGGTGTAAACTATGGTTTTGGAAAGAACTAGGTATGATCTAAATTTTTCAAAGGCAAACACTACTGCTAGTAACTCTTTTTATGTTGTGGTGTAATTTTCTTGTGCATCGTTAAGAGTTTTACTGGCATAGTAAATTGGGTAAAAGTGCTTTTCTTTGTGTTGTCCGAGTACGGCTCCAACTGCAAAGTCACTTGCATCACACATGATTTCGAATGGAAGGATCCAATCGGGTGTGGTCATGATTGGTGCGTTGACAAGGTTGTCTTTTAATGTATTGAATGATTTAATACATTCCTCAGAGAAGACGAATGGTGCATCTTTTTACAAAAGTTTGGTCATAGGTCTTGAGATTTTTTAGAAGTCTTTTATGAAGCGGCGGTAGAAACCTGTGTTGGTGCATAAATGTCAGTAGTTCATATGTCTAGTGTCTGTAATCGAGTCTGTAATATTGTTTATGTATTTGTTTGTTTAAAGCGAAGTTGTTGACAAGTTCGCTTAGGCGAACTTGTTAACCAAGCGAAGTTATGGACAACTTCGCCTGAGGCGAAGTTGTCGTGTATTTATATAGGTTACGGATTATTGTTTAGAAGTTGTTCGAGTTCGTGTAAACCAGTGAGTCAAGTGACGTGAGGTCGAGAGTCTGTAACTGTGATTATATCACGTGTTGAGTTATTAATATAACGTGAGTTTGTTCGTATCGTATTCGTGTGTTCGTGTGTTTGTGTTCTACGTCCGTAACGATCTACACAGGGATTCCGCACCTGTGTATATCGGGATATCTCGTGTGATCCGTCCAGGGAACCTACAATTGGTATCAGAGCTTTTGCTCGATTGTGTGGTTCGGGATATTCACGCGGGTGTAGAATTCGTCCCGTTTCGACTATTCACGAGACGAGTTTTTGGTGTTTTTGCTCATTCTAGCCTCCTACCAGTGTGTTCTAGCCTTTAAACCGTCAAAAACCTCGTTAAAATCCGATTTTCAGATCTGCAGAAAGTTTGAGTTCGTCAGGCGAAGTTGCTGTTCATCAGGCGAAGTTGCCGTCAGGATACGTAGGGTTTCAGTGAAGATATAAGGAGAAGCGAAGTTATTTACAACTTCGCCTACCTCCTCAACTTCGCCTAACTCAGCGAAGTTCTCCTCAAGTTCGCCTAGCTCAGCGAATTTTTCTTCAAGTTCGCCTACTTTCTAAGTTCGCTTACCCTAAGCGAAGTTATTCTCAACTTCGCCCAGTCACGCAAATTTAAGAAAGATCCAGCGAAGTTATTACTTAAGCGAAGTTATCCTTAACTTCGCCTACAGTACTGTTCAGAAGAAATTTTTTAACTTCGCCTACTCAGAATTTTTCGGGTTTCTTAGTCTTCAAGAAGGATGTCGTCGATCAACATTTCGGAGCTTGTAAAGATGGAAGTTGAAGCAGGGTCAGCTACAAAGGCCCCAAGGTTGCTGAAGGGAACCGATTTTCTCGCGTGGAAGGATCGGTTCATACAATACGTTAAGTACCAGGATGCGAAAATGTGGGTATGCATCCAAGATGAATATATTCCACCAGTCATGGAGTATGAGGGTCGAGACCAAATCAAGAAATACAGTAAAATGGAAGAGGAGGAGAAAAAGATGTATGAGGCCGAGAGCAAGGCCCATGCTGCAATCACAATGGCTCTTCCACAGGAGATCCTCCATACGTTCAGAAAGTATACATCAGCTAGAGAGCTTTGGGAAGCTCTTGAGAACAGATTTGAAGGGAATGTAGGTATTCGGGCTTCAAAGATAAAGTTGCTCAAAACTCAATTTTCAGTCTTTAAGTACTTGAAGAACGAATCTCTTGATGATATTATCACTCGATATTATCATCTAATGACTGAATTGAGTAGCTACTCCATTTCCTAGCGAGAAGAAGAGATCGTGGAAAAGCTTCTCGATGCCCTCCCACCAAAATGGGAGATGTATACTGTGCTGATGAGGGAAGACAAGGACTTCCCTACTTATGATCTTGAAACCACTGTCAACAAGCTCAGAACTTTTGAGCTTAATATGGTCAGAAAAGAGACATCTATGGATCAGGTTCAAGATCCAGGCATGTACGGTACTAAAGTAAACTCAAATTCAAGTTCAAAGACTGATTCTGCCGCCTACTACTCGAAGGGCGAGTCGTGTGCCAAGTCTTCACAGGAGGGGCATGTGTCAGTAAACTCAAATGGGGATGTTTGCTTTGTAGCCGGTGGATCAAGTGGTACTCAACAGACAGCAAGCAAGATTAGTGGATCTTCAAGTTCCTCAAGCAATAATTACTCTAAGATGCCAATGAGCGTCAAATCTGCTGAAGAGCAGTTTGGCCTCTATGCTTCGTTTATTGCTTCATATGAAAACTATATTCAAGGAAAGGTGGTTGATCCAGCGATGCTGGATGAAGACTATGACCAGATCGATGCTGATGATCTGGAGGAAATGGATTTACAATGGCAGATGGCCATGATAGTGAGGAGAGTGAGGAAGTTTATGAGAAAGACGGGGAGAAAGTTTGTTGGTGGCAGGCCAGGGTTCGACAAGTCTAAGGTGAGGTGCTATAACTGTCAACAAAACGGGCACTTTGCCAAAGAGTGCAGAAACGAGCGAGTTGAACGTGGTCTAGGCCGGTCTGCACAGCACACTGGGAGTAGTAAAGAAGTCAATGCCATGATGTCCAGAGAAGCAGGTGAATACAACTGGAACCTGCATTCGAATGAAACTAGTGAGCAGGCAAATATGGCTAAGGTTGAGAATGAAGAATGTGAGAAGATGACCGGAGAAGAGAAAGCTACTGGTAAGGAAAAAGCTTTCATGGCAGATAACAAGGATCAACTCTCCGAGGTAAGTTCTAAACCTATTTGTACTAAATGTGAGAATTTGTCTGAGCAACTTGCTACCATAACTGATCAATATGTTCGTTTAGATGCTGAATTTAAAACTCTTAAAGAAGATCATCACTTTATGAAAGCAAGAGAAAACAGTTACAAAGTTAAAATAAAAGCGTGTGAAAAAGATGTTAAAAGCTTAAAAACAAAACTTGCTGAAAAAATTGAAGTAATTGATCTAAGTTATGAGGTTTTAGAAGAAAAGACTAAACTGATTGCTGAACAAGAAAAGCAGATTGCTGACCACCAGGTGAAAGTGGTGGAACTGAACCGAAAACTTGAGCAGTTCAGAAATTCCTCAGCTATTCTTGATCACCTGGTTAGTGGTCAAGATTCCTCTGCGAAGAGGGGAGGAATTGGTTATCACGAGGTTCCACCACCTTATAACCACAATTACACTTTTAACCCTAGTGTTCATAAATCTGTTGATTTTGAAGTTCCTCAGACAGTTCCAATCAAGGTTACGAGTAAAGAACCAAGTGTTAGTAGTGGCGAAACGAGTTCGCCTGTTTCAAGTGTGAAAATTTCTGTTACGAGTCCAATCTCATCAGATTCGGATAAGATGTCCGAATCGGGTAAGACAAAAGAGAAGGTAGTGTTACCCACTGGTGGAGAAAAAGATAAAACTTATAAAAGAGTACTCCACTCAACCTGTACGTCCCACCTTATGTGAGACGAACGGCCGGTAACACAGCCTCGACATCCAAAACAACCTTTGAAAAGAAAATGGAGCATAGGTGTTGTTTTAGGTGTAATAAGTTAGGACATCTTGTTGCAGATTGCCCTCTGACGCCGAAATTCAGAGGTGTGAGGCCTATTAAAACTGAGCGTAAGCCTAATGGTAATTTTAATACTGCTAAAAATGAAAACCCTTCAAAGTTCCGAAATGTAACTAATTCAGGTTTTCACAAAAACAAACCTCAGTTTAACAATGCTAATAACCAAAACGCAAGATATAATACTTCCAATACACATAGGTTTGGAAGGCCTCACACTCAATTTCCAAGGAGATTTACTAATAGGACTGACATGAATTATCCAGATGCTAACTTTGAAAAGCAGAAGTACGGGATGTATATATCCAAGACCAATTGGTCTTGGGTCCCTAGATTCTAATCCTTTGCTTTATTGTGCAGGAACAGTTGAACAGGGCTGCCCACAGTCTTTGGATTGTAGATAGCGGCTGTTCCCGGCACATGACGGGTAACAAATACTTGTTGCACGACTTAAAACCTGTTCAAGGAGCGAGAGTTAGCTTTGCCGGTGAAAGTGGAGGCAGAATTACTGGAAGAGGAACGGTGTCCAATGGAAAAATGACTCTTGAGAATGTGAACTTTGTAGAAGAGTTGAAGCACAATCTGCTGAGTGTGTCGCAGATTTGTGATAAGGAGTACACTGTTCATTTCACGAAGAATGAGGCGATCGTGTTGAAGTCTGGTTTTCAGATACCAGACGAGTGGATAGTGATGAAAGCTCCACGTGATACAAATACTTATGTAATGGATATGAGGTCTACTGAAATGGCCACGGAAGAATCATGTTTAATGACGAAAGCAAGCGAATCGGAATCCGAACTGTGGCACAGGAGGATGGGGCACATTCATCTTCGGAAGATGAACCACATTGTCAGGAATGGACTTGTGATGGGCGTTCCCTTGAAAAGTTTTAACTTTGAAGACAAATGTATAGCATGCAAGAAGGGAAAGCAACACAAGAAATCCCATCTCACCAAGAAGGTCAACTCTATTGCCAGTACTCTAGAATTGCTTCACATGGATCTCTTCGGTCCCGTGTATGCAAAAAGTCTAGGAGGTACTTCTTACTGCTTGGTGATCACTGATGACTACTCGCGATATTCGTGGGTATATTTTCTGAAATCGAAAGATGAGACGGCTCAAATGGTGAAGAATTTGATTACCAAAGTTGAGAACGTCATGGTTAAAACAGTTAAGTTCATCAGGAGTGACAATGGAACGGAGTTCAAGAATTTTGAGATGGAGATCTTCTGTCTTCAGAAAGGAATTGAACACCAATACAGCGCTCCGTATACTCCGCAACAGAATGGAGTGGCTGAAAGGAAGAACCGAACTTTAATTGAAGGAGCCAGAACTATGCTGGCAGATTCGAAGCTTCCTGTGATGTTCTGGGCTGAAGCAGTTGCTACAGCCTGCTATGTTCTGAATAGAGTGTTAACTGTTAAGAGACTTGGTAAAACGTGTTACGAGCTTATGCATGGAAGGAAGCCCAACTTGAGTGGTCTTGAACCATTCGGGTCCCCTTGTTCGATCTTGAAGACAAATTCTAAATTTGGCGAAGTAGCCGATGAAGGAATCTTAGTCGGTTATGTTGTTGGTACTCCCAACAGACGTGTCTTCAATACTTCGACCTGCAAGGTGGAGGTGGTGTGTAACACCGACATCACAAGTTACCAACCACCAAAACCAAGCAATGGACCTGCTGAGCTTTTCGACTATGTTAAGCTTTTTAAGTCTTTTAACATACCGGATTTGGAAATTTCTGAAGAAGAAGAAAGAGTTGCGACGAAGATGATACTTGATGAGGAAGAAAATCTATTGCAAAGACAGCTGATTGATAAATGTCAACCTTCCTCATCAAACTCTACTGGTACCCCTGCTGCCTCGACTGAAGAAGAATTTTTCAATCCATTTCACTCTCAGCCAGAAACAACCATTGACGAGATCTCTTCTAATTTAGAAGATAATTTGCATGTCGGTTCTGTTCCGACCACGAGAATTCATAAAGATCACCCTTTGGATAATGTGATTGGTGATGTGTCCTCAGGTGTACAAACGAGAAGTAGCTTGAATGAACACACCTGTGTTTATACAAGCATTAAGGAGACAGGAATAATCAATGAATGCCTGTACACCTGCTTTATAAGCCAGATTGAACCGAAGAATTATCAAATGGCTTTAAAGGACAGCTCGTGGGTCGAAGCCATGCAAGAAGAGTTGGCTCAATTCGAGAAGATGGAAGTTTGGACTTTGGTTGAAAAACCAAAGAATGTGCATGCGATAGGCACAAAATGGGTGTTTAAGTGCAAGAGAGATGATAAGGGGATTATTATAAGAAACAAGGCGAGGCTAGTCGTTAAAGGTTTTAATCAACAAGAGGGGATTGATTATAACGAAGTGTTCGCTCCTGTCGCCAGGTTGGAAGCCATAAGATTGTTTTTAGCGTTTGCTGCTTATGAAAAGATGAAGGTGTTTCAGCTAGATGTGAAGAGTGCGTTTTTGAATGGGAAAGTTGATGAGGTTGTGTATGTTGAGCAACCTCCGGGTTTTCCTGACCCAGACTTTCCAGATCACGTGTACAGGTTGAGCAAGGCGTTGTATGGATTACATCAGGCACCTCGTGCCTGGTATTCAACTTTATCGGATTACTTGCTCGAGAATGGTTTTGAAAGAGGGAAAATAGATAGCACGTTGTTCTTCAAAAGGGATGGAAGCGACTTCCTGCTGGTACAAGTCTACGTGGATGACATTATATTTGCTGCGTCAAAAGTCTCCATGTGTCAGGAGTTTGAAGTCGTCATGAAGAAAAGGTTTGAAATGAGTGCTATGGGTGAACTAACTTTCTTTCTAGGATTGCAGGTTGATCAGAAAAAGGACGGGATGTTCATTCATCAGACGAAGTATGTTCATGATGTGCTCAAACGATTCAAGATGGAGGACAGTTCTCCATATGATACTCCAATCTGCGTCAATCACAAATTGGGTGCTGATTTAGACGGTGATGCAGATGTGGACCCAACTCAATATCGGGCAATAATAGGTTCTTTAATGTACTTAACTGCATCTAGGCCTGATATAATGTTTGATGTTTGTCTTTGTGCACGTTTTCAGGCAAATCCAAAAGAATCTCATTTGAAAGGTGCAAAAAGGATACTGCGGTATCTCAAGGGCAAGCCGAAGCTGGGGTTGTGGTACCCGAGAGGAGGAGACTTGGAGCTAGTCGCTTATACAGATTCTGATTATGGAGGGTGCAATCAGAGTCGGAAGTCAACAACTGGAGGATGTCAGTTTCTTGGTGGCAGATTGGTGTCGTGGCAATGCAAGAAGCAGACTTCAGTCGCAATTTCAACCTGTGAGGCAAAATACATGGCAGCATCCAACTGCTGCTCTCAGGTTCTTTGGATTCAACAACAGTTGCGCGACTATGGTCTGAATTTCTTACTTACTCCTATTTGCATTGATAACACAGCTGCTATCTCAGTAACTAACAATCCCGTGAAACATAGTAAAACTAAACATATTGACATACATCATCATTTTATACGGGATTGTGCTGAGAAGAAATTGATTGTGCTTGAAAAGGTGGATACGCTTGATAATTTCGCTGATTTATATACTAAAGCGTTTGACAAATCCAGATTTCAAAACCTTATTGAACTGAATGGGATGATCAATCCCGAGTAACCATGCTTTTCTTGTTCGTAAAAAAAAAAAAAAAAAAAAAAAAAAAAAAAAAAAAAAAAAAAACCTCACTAATCGCTTAAAATTATGTCGGTTACCTCAGTTTGAAGGACATGTCTTAGGATATGTTTGGTCCTTATAGAATATGAGGATAGCCATTAACCAGATGACTGAAAGTGACCGGGGCGGTTATGATGAGTTTTTATTCTTTCGCTGAAAATTAGTCGATCATAATTAGTTAGAAGGACACATACAAGTATGTGGTCGGTCCAGCTGCTCATTGGATCTTCGGGATAGCCGTTTACCTGAAGACTTTGAATCGATCGGGGCGATAGAATTCAAAAATTTTCTGGGAAATGAAATTATTTTTCAAGTCTGTTACTTCGTAAGAAGTTCGTTAGCTATGTTTAACAGAAAATTGATCCAACCTTGGAAAATGATAGATATACTAATTCTGTGTGCTTAGCTAGTGAAGTTATTAGGCTTAAAAGGCTTTAGGACAGTCATTGTATGTCATGGTAACTTTTTATGGTGCGTAAAAGTAGACGTGATACAAACTAAATCTACTTGATTTTACGTGGAAACTCCTTAAGAGTTTTGCATGTCTTCATATATATCTTTCCGAATGATAGGCAGAAAAGCGATTACCCAGTCATACACGAGCCCATGTGTGTTCTGATTCCCGTGAAGATAGCGTCTCAAGATACTGCAGTGATCCAGATTCGGGACTTGCAGTTAATTTCTACTTTGAAGTCTATGTTAATTCGAAAAAAAAATAAAAATAAAAAAAAATAAAATAAAATAAAATATATTTGGAGTTATTGAAACATATTAGAGATGACAAAATCAAGACTTCACAATCATTGAGTAAGAGAGAAGAACGGGAAGCAGATCAAGAATACTTACAACTTAATCAGACACTATGGGTCGAGGTCAATTCGGGGTGACTTGGGGAAAGCCAAATACGCTTTGAGAATAGATAGGAGGCATCAAAATCTCTGAGTTGTTGCTCACTTAAATTTTGAGGCTTAATCGAACCTAACTCGTATCACAGAAACGATGAAAACCACTTTAAGTTGTACCTGCTTACAACCTGTTTCCTTATGTCATAATACAGCTAAACACGGATCTATGTGACAGTCACATACTTAGTATAATTCCTGTTCGGATCTTTTCTAAAACGTAGCAGTCCCTATCGAGACTGAAATTTGATCCCTTATACTTTAATTGTTAAAAGTTTTCCTTTTCTGTAGTTGTATTTAAAAAAAAAAAAAAAAAAAAAAAAAACAGGTTGCTTGGACTTGATCATGTCGTTTATTTCTTAAAGGGAAGTTTTAAAGAGTTAATTGAAAAATGTTCAAATTATAAGGTTTGATTTTGTAAATATAGGCGACGTTGTTAAACAGGCGAAGTTGTGAATAACTTCGCCTAGGCGAAGTTATCCGTAACTTCGCCTGTATAACCCAGACCCTATATAAAGATGTTCAAGAGTCAAACTGTTCATCACTTTTCAAAAACAGCGAACTTATCCGTATTCTCCGGCGAACTTACTGATTTTCCGGCGAACTTATTGTTTATTTCGATTCCGAGTTATTTTTCCCAGATTTCATTAAGATTCAAGGTTCGAGATGTCGACTTATCATATATTCCATGTTCATTCATGCTAATCAGGGGTCGTTTGGACCGATTTCGAAACCTCGGACCATCGGAATTTAAAAACCGATTTTCAAATCTTGTGTTTACGCGTTAAGAACCATTCTAATCGTCTAGAAAACCTTAAAACCATGTTTTTCGGGGTCCTTGATCTTCAAACTTAACCAAAATCCCAGATTTTCCGATGTTTGATTCAAACCTCACTGTCGTCGTTTCAGTTCAGGCGAACTTAGGGTTTCGGCGAAGTTATCCGTAACTTCGCCTGAGGCTCAACTTCGCCTGAGGCAATGTTGTGATGAGGCGAAGTTACCATTAACTTCGCCTGGATCATTTTTACTTAATATTAATTAGACGAACTTAAAGCTGAAGCGAAGTTGTTCCCAACTTCGCCTCATCTTTAACTTCGCCTATACAGAGTTTATCACAACTTCGCTCATGGTAACTAGCGAACTTGTGTTATTCATTAACGTTTATCTAACTTGGTTCGTTTGTTGCAGATATGGCTGCAGTAGCTGGTGCTGGAGGTGCAGGAGGAGACGATGGTGATAACCAACGGCAATTTTTCCCGGGTCACAATATGTACATCACCCTTGACCCGGAAGCGAGCGGCGTTGAGGATTACCGCGAGATTATTACTTTCCTCATACGCTCGAGGATTTTTCATGCTATCACGAACACTCTGCCGATATCCTTACCAAATATCGAAGACTTTTGGCAGACGGTAGAATACGATTGTCGTGTTGAGCCCCCGGTCATGCGAGCGACTGTGAACAATCAACAGGTTCAGTTCAATTCTGAACAGATTCGGGTGGCGTTACGGTTTGGAGAAGAGACGAGGGACGACCCAACTGAATTTGTGGCTCCGTTTCGTGATGGAGCGTTTCTCCGAATGGGCTATTCTGGTCCATTAGGCGATACACAGAGATGGAAGGGTTTTCTACTTGATCAGTGGCGCTTCCTTATGCACGTCATGATAGTTTGCATGTCAGGAAGGAAGGCGGGCACTGACGGTATGGGTGCGACCATGCAGTCCGCAATGACTGCACTGACTTACAATAAACGCTATAGTTTTAGTCAGATGGTCTTTTACGAGATTGACAGACAGAGGAGGACGATGGCTCGTGAGCGGTTCATTATGTATCCACGTTTCATCCAGATGATATTGAACCATGTGGCTCCGAATCTACCTCAGCGACGACCAATAAGATACGTGGAATCTGTGAGCAAGCGTATCTTCGCTCAATGCCGCACTTCGAGTGCGAGGAGCAACCCTGAACGTCGTTCAAGGCATACTCCACTGTTTGGGTTTTTAATCAACCCAGAGTATGTTCCTGCTGGTGGGGACGAGTTCAGAGATCCTCAACCGCGACAGGCAAGAGCAACTCAAGCTGCATCTGCTGTGCCTGTTGTGTCGGCTGCAGAGGATATAGATCTTGATGCTGTCTTTGGAGGTCAAAGTTATTTCGTTATGGATCAAGTTGTTACACATGAAGAGGTGCAGGTCTCTGCTGCACAAGGTTCGGGTGTGAGTGTTACTAGAGCAGCTACGTCGATGGCTGACTCAGATTTGGATGAGATCATGAATGAGGGGAGACGGTTGATGGTGTCTCGAGAGAGAACGTTTGGGAAGAGAAAGAGAACGGAGGATGATGATGAGTCAGAAGAGGAAGAAGATATACATAAGCTGATAAGACGATCAAGACGGGAAAGGACAGGTGCAGGTATGGGAGCTGGAGAGACTTCAAGGATGGTACGTTTCGCTCCGGCTGCACTGTCTGGTATGTCTATCGTTCCTACTTCTGCACAGGTTACAAGTATAAGCACTGCGGATGTTCCCGTGGTGGCTACATCATCTGTTGGCATTCCATCTACCACTACTATCCAGATGTCGACTCCGGAGATCGTGTCTCTACCACCTCCAACGCTTACTCAGTCGGTGGTTGCTGCACGATTTGTAGGGTCAACGGTCGTCACTACTGCAGGGTTATCAGGTATAGTACCACCTGCGGTTACGCCTGCTTCTGATATCTCGCCTACGCCTATGTCAGACTCAGAGAGAATAGCTTCACTAGAGCGGATCGTGGCAGAGCAATCGAAGACTATTCAACGCCTAGTAGAAGTAAATCAACTACAGTCATCCCTCCTGGTTGAGCATGGGAAAATTATCGATGCCTTGAAGGAGTTCTTGGCATCTCAGGGGGAGATGAGCTGTAAGGGCGACGAGCTAAGGACGAAAAGAAGAAATGACCGAGATGATGATCCCAATGCATCGAAAGATGCAGGTGGTGAGCTGCCAAGAACTTCTCAAGCTCTTGGTACTTCCACATCTCAGGGGGAGTCTGCCGACGCGGCTGGTGGTTCTGGTGGTGATGATGTGGTGTTGGTTGATGATGACGTGATTGATGCGTTGAGGGAACTTGACGATGATATGTTCAGTGACGATGTGTTATTTGATGAAGATGTGCTGCCGAGTGATGTGATTGAGAAGATCGGTGAGCAGATTGAGATTGAGAATGAGATTGAGGAAGGAGAGATAGTAGAGGAAAATGTCGAACATGACATTCCAGAGGTTGAGAAGGCCGATATGGGTGATCAGACGGCAGTTGAAGATACTGAATGGGAAGAGCAGCCGAGGTGGAAGGAAGGATACGCTCAATGGTTCGTCAAAACGAAGAAACCGGCAGTCCCTACCATGTTCAAAAAGAGTTACAATATTAAGGGCTATGCTGAAGCAAAGAAAGGGATTATATGCTGGATTTATGATGAGCAGTTGCGGCTCTTCGTGATTAAACGATATGATGGAGTTCAGTACCTTAGAAGAATGTTGAGATCGTTAAACACACTGCCTGAGTGTGAGGTTAAAGACTTAGCCAGATTGGGGTTGATCAATCGAAGTGACGATAATATGGCTAGAGTCATAGGGAAAATCGTATGGAAAGAGAGCATAAAGGAAAAGAAGTTTGAGCTATTGAAACCACAGAAAGGGAAACTTGTTGAAGACAAGGATAGAGGTTTGAGAGCTGATGGAAAGCCTTGGATGGTTATGAAGTATAAACCAATCCGGTGCCTTAAAGAAGTACCGATGAAGCTTATGCCCAAGGATGTGCTCAAAGACCTAAAGTGGTGGTTCGTTGACTGTGAGACAGCGGAGGCAGTGATGGAAGATGAGGATGAACAAGAGATTCTTAGAGTTTACGATCCGATGCATCTTGTTAACTTATCGCAAGCTGATCTGAAGATGCTTAACGAGAAAAAGATCTTTTATATTCCTGCTTGGAAGGATGAAGCAAGGAAATATCAAAGGGTTGTGTCGGTGTGTGTTAGAGAAGGAGTGCACGCTTGAAGTTACAGGATTACGAGACAAGAGCTGAAAGATCAAGATATGAAGCTACTGCCAAGGGGGAGTCTGTTGGTGCATAAATGTCAGTAGTTCATATGTCAAGTGTCTGTAATCGAGTCTGTAATATTGTTTATGTATTTGTTTGTTTAAAGCGAAGTTGTTGACAAGTTCGGTTAGGCGAACTTGTTAACCAAGCGAAGTTGTTGACAAGTTCGCTTAGGCGAACTTGTTAACCAAGCGAAGTTATGGACAACTTCGCCTGAGGCGAAGTTGTCGTGTATTTATATAGGTTACGGATTATTGTTTAGAAGTTGTTCGAGTTCGTGTAAACCAGTGAGTCAAGTGACGTGAGGTCGAGAGTCTGTAACTGTGATTATATCACGTGTTGAGTTATTAATATAACGTGAGTTTGTTCGTATCGTATTCGTGTGTTCGTGTGTTTGTGTTCTACGTCCGTAACGATCTACACAGGGATTCCGCACCTGTGTATATCGAGATATCTCGTGTGATCCGTGCAGGGAACCTACAACCTGCGTGACCTAGAAAACTTCTAATGACTTTGACTGAAGTTGGCGGTGGAAGTTTGGATATGGTTTCTATTTTGGCCCTATCAACTTCTAGTCCGTTTTGAGAAATCTTGTGACCTAGAACAATGCCTTCCTTTACCATAAAGTGGCATTTTTTCCAGTTGAGCACTAGATTTACTTCTTCACACCTAGATAACATTTTGTCTAGGTTTTTCAGACAATGATCGAATGAGTCTCCAAAGACTGAGAAGTCGTCCATGAAAACTTCCATAGAGTTTTCGATCATTTCATGAAAGATGGCCACCATGCAACGCTGGAAGGTGGCTGGAGCATTACATAATCCAAATGGCATTCTTCTGTTGGCGAAGGTTTCGTATGGACATGTAAAAGTAGTTTTCTCCTGATCCTCAGGAGCAATGGGAATCTGAAAGTATCCGGAAAATCCGTCAAGAAAACAGTAGAACATTTTTCCAGATAATCGTTCGAGCATTTGGTCGATAAAAGGAAGTGGAAAATGATATTTTCTTGTGGCGTCATTAAGCTTCCGGTAATCAATGCAAACTCGCCAGCCTGTGATGGTTCTCATTGGTGTTAGTTCGTCCTTTTCGTTCATTACGACCGTCATTCCTCCCTTCTTGGGTACTACTTGAACGGGACTAACCCAAGGTGAATCCGAGATCGGGTAGATTAATCCGGCATCAAGTAGTTTGATTACTTCCTTCTTCACCACATCTTGCATGTTGGGACTGAGACGTCTTTGATGCTGGACCACGGGTTTTTATTCCTCCTCCATGAGGATTTTGTGAGTACAGAAAGAAGGACTGATGCCCTTGATATCCATGATCTTCCATGCGATAGCCTTCTTATGGTTTTTGAGAACCTTAAGAAGTTCGTCTTTCTCTTCTTTAGAAAGGTGAGATGAAATAAATATTTTTCTAGAAAGGCGTATTCGAGATGTTTTGGTATTTCTTTTAACTCTAAGGCTGGTGGTTCTTCGATTGATGGTTTTGATTTTTCATTGTTTTCAATGATTTCGTATATCATTTCTGACTCTTCGTGGTAGTTATTGTTGAGATTTTCGTTTTCTAAAATGGGTTTGTTGAGTGTTTTGTCTAAGACTTGTGTTTCTAAGGGAGTATTGATGGAGGAATCTCGCATATAGCAACTTACGATGGAGTCTATGATGTCAACACAATATAAGGTGTCATCGTGTTGTTGCGGATATTGCATAGATTTTCCTATGTCAAAAGTGATTGCCTCGTCATTGACCCTGAGAGTGAGTTTTCCTGTGCAAACATCAATGATAGCCTTTGCGGTGGCTAAAAAGGGTTTTCCTAAAATTAGAGGTACACTTTTGTCTTCCTCCATGTCTAAAATCACAAAATTTACTGGGAAAACAAACTTGTCAATTTTGACAAGCATGTTTTCAATAATGCCCCGAGGATATTTAACGGATCGGTCAGCTAACTGAATGCTCATGCGGGTGGGCTTTGGTTCTCCTATCCCTAGTTTTGCAAAAACCGCATAAGGAATTAAATTAATACTAGCTCCTAGGTGAGCTAGGGCATTGCTAACAGATAAATTTCCTATGAGACAAGGGATAGTAAAACTCTCTGGATCGGTCATCTTTGTCGGTAGCTTGCTTTGGAGGACAGCTGAACATTCTTCACTTAGGGTGACATGCGAGAGCTCCTCCAGCTTCCTTTTGTTTGTCAGCACTTCTTTGAGAAACTTGACGTATTTTGGCATCTGAGCAATAGCCTGGACAAAAGGGATGTTGATATGGAGTTTCTTAAAGAGTTCTAGAAACTTCCCATACTGGGCTTCCAATCGCTCCTGTTTCAATCTTCCAGGGTATGGAATAGGAGGAACATAGGTTCGAACTGGCTCCTTAGGCTGTACTGTGCTTGCTGGGGTCAGCCTTTCCTGCGTTTCATCAGGAGACTTTTTCTCCATAACTGGTTTTGAAGTTGGTGAGACAACAGTGGTTGTACCGCTCCTGAGTGTAACGGCGTTAGCTGTTGCATTCGGGTTGGTAATTGTGTTGCTTGGAAGAGTGCCAGGTGGTCTTTCGGATAATTGTCGGGCAATTTGTCCGATTTGGGTTTCTAGGTTCTAAAGTGATGCTTGTTGACTTTTGAGATCGGCTTCATGTTTTAATAATACGCCGCTGATATCAACAGCTCTTGAGTCGGCTTTCTTTTCTGCTTCATTTGCTTTGGTCATGAGCTGGATTAAAATTTCTTCGATCTTAGAATAGCTTGGGTTTTGATGGCTACTAGAACTTTGATCTTGAAATTGAGGTTTAGGCTGGAAGGGTTGATTCATTGGTCTTTTTTCGAATCCGGGTAAAGGTTGAGTGTTACCTCCGTCTTTCCAGCTGAAATTCGGGTGGTTTCTCCATCCTGGATTGTAGTTATTGCTGAAAGCGTTGTTCTGTCGAGCGATGAAATCGACTTCTTCCATGGCCATGATGACTTGTATACAGTCACTCGTCTTATGATTTCCTCCACAAGTGTCACAGGTGAGTCTGGTTTTTGATAGTTCGGCTTGAAGTTGTTCGAATTTTTCGGAAAGAGCTTCAAGCTGTGCTGTGACAAGAGTGTTGGAATCAACGTGGTGTATTCCTTTATTGGTAGGTGTAGATCTTGGTGGGTTGTAAGCAAAACTTTTCTTTGCGGCCTTCTCCAGGACTTAAAATGCTTCGTTAGGTGATTTGGATCCCAGGTCTCCACCAGCGATCTGGTCGATGGCCTGTTTGTTTTGACTGGATTGTGCGTTAAAGAAAGTTTGTACTTGTAACCATACGCTCAGTCCATGATGTGGGCATCTTCTTAGAAGACTTTTATATCTTTCCCATGCTGCGTGTAACGACTCATCATCATCGGTCCGGAATCCGGTAATGCTGGCTCGGTATTTGGCAGTTTTATCGGGCGGAAAATATTTGAGGAGAAACTGTTCAGCCATCTGGTCCCAAGTGGTGATGGAACCAGAATAAAGAGATTCTATCCATTCTAGGGCTTGGCCCCTCAGAGAGAAAGGAAAGAGCTTGAGTTTAATTTGATCTTCTGAACAGTTTTGGATTTTAAAGGTTCCGCAGATTCGTAGAAATCAAGATATGTGAGAAAGAGGGTCTTCGTCGAGGAGACCATGAAATTGAACTGAATTTTCTACCATATGAATGGTGCTAGATTTGATTTCGAAATTTTCGGTAATTTCGGGTGGAGCCACTCCATTGTCGTAGCCTTCGAGAGATGGCTTGGCATACTGGCTCATGTTCGGCTCATTGTTCCGGGCCGCCATCATTTCTTCGGTTTGATTTTCTCCTTATGTGGTGGCGTCTACTGATTCAACTTTGATTGCTTCTGCGGTTTTTGTAGTCCGTTTACGAGTTCGACGACGAAAGAGTCGTTCCGGTTCAGAAATTGGAGAAACAAGCTCAGGCTCAAAAGTAGAGGACATACATGGGACTAAATCAAAATTAAAACTCTAAAGTAAAAGTTAGTTAAAGTTAGTCTAAAAGGTTAGTCTAATACTAAGCTATGAGTTAAGCTAAGCTATTTTAAACTAATGTCTAAATTAATTAAGCTAAAGTAAAGTAAGGTAACTAAAGGTAAAAAGTAGGCTAGCCGCAAAATTATCTATTTTAGTATTTAGTAAAAATAAAAGATAAAGTAAAATAGAAGTTAAAAATTTGTACAACTATAGACAATGATTAATTTAAAACATGGATCGTTCTTAGAAACTTACCGTGTCCCCGGCAACGGCGCCAAAAACTTGGTATGCTCTGCGTAGCTTGTATAAAATATGATGGATGGAATTATTTGCTTTTACACAAGATCGTGTTTTAAATTTATAAAAGTGATTTCTACAAAGACTAAACACACACAAAATAGGCAAGTGTACCTATCGTATATGTAGAATAGTATTGGTAAGAACCAACTACCGATCCGTGGACACAAAGGTTTCTAATAATAAATCGTTGTTTTACTTTAATCAGAGGTTTTTGTCATTTTGGGTTTAATTTCGAACTTTTTATAAAATATAAATACTTATATATAATATATAGGTGACCAAGACAAGAAATTCTAAACAAGTTGTTCAATTATGCGAAGGTCATCATCTAAGATCAAGAATCCATTCCAACTTTAACATTGATAATTAATATTTGGACATGTGATAAACTTGCCATAGCAATATATGATAGATAGCTCCTTAAACCTTAAGTGAGCATCTTTGGCACTAAGGAGATAGCATGCGCATTTTAAAGTCCACCATTTCCTAATGTTATACCATCTCAATGATGTCAATTTAAGTTGGCAAGTAGTTTCGTAAAGTAGAAAGATTATGATTGACTTCGATTTCTCAAATACCAATTCTAACAACTTCGGGTGGTTGTAGTTCATCACACAACCTCCCCTTGGTTGATTTATGTAGGTTATGATTACACATTCCGTTAACATATGATTTCTTTTACTAATTTGATATCCTAAGCAAAGCCATTTTCGGATTACCAAGGTTTAGAAAAATACATCATAACTTATATATCATCATTTCTAAGTACAATATAAGGATCCATGTTTCGATAATGTATCAAAGTATTTCTATCTTTCAAGAACATGAATCAATCATGAACGATTGCCAATGAAATTGACAACCACCAACTTTGAATTAGTGATTTAAGATGGTGAAACATTTCTCATCAAAAGATAATTGTAATATAACCATGTACTTTACTAAACTACATCACATGTCTTGATTAATTATCAAGTAAAGCAAAGCTTCTTCATAGATTTTAGATGGTAAAAGGAGTTTAGCTCATAATGAGCATGATGATAAACATTAAGATGATTGATAATAACAAATACATGATTAAACTTGGAACAATCTAACCAAATGTAGATGAATCTTTCTTCTTAATGATGGTAATGATGGTTGATGATGATGGTTGATGGGGATGACCTCCAAGCCTTCAAACTCTTCACTAGATCTTCAAAGTGAGTGTTAGTGTGTGTTTTTATAAGTGAAAACCGGAGAGAACTCTTTTCAAGGCACACCAAGTGAGTGCAACATGAGCCACTATTTATAGGCAATCTGGATAGTGAGGCACGACCCCGTGCTTAATGAGCACACCCCCGTGCATTTTTATGACATGTGTCAGATTTGTTTTGTCTTTTCTGTGAGGTGGCAACGGCCCCGTGGTTGGTAGGCACGGCCCCGTGGTTTTTAGTGACATGTGCTCAATTCTTCTTTGTCTTTTCTGTGTTCTCGTCCACGGCCCCGTGCATGATGAGCACGACCCCGTGCTTTTGCTTCCAGATTTTGTCTTTTCTTGTGTTAGAAGCATGGGGGCGTGTTTCTTGAGGCATGGGGGCGTGTTTCTTTGTTTTCTTGTGTTTTCTTCTGTTTTTCTTCATCTTTTTGCTTGTTTATTTGTTTGGGGTTTGGTTTCACCTGAAATTATGTTTTATTATGATAAGTAGCCTTTTATGCTATGTTATTAGATAGAAATTGCAGTTTTTAGAGATTATTTGATGTCGAAAAAATGTACATTTCTATGTACATCACATACTAATTCATTAGATAATTAAATGTTGAATTCAAGAATGTCTCTTAATGTTCTTATTTTAGAAATAAAATATATACTCTACTTTCTTTTGTTAAGATGGAGATGCCAAATAGTCTAATTACTCCTATAGTGGAAAGACCTTAAATTTTGACAGTTTTTATATGGTTAACACCCCGACCAACAGTCTAATAAATAAAAGTGTTGCATCTACCAAAATAAAGAAAAAAAGGCATCCGTATATTACGGCCACATTCGAAAGGGACCCACAAGATCATACATGAATATTCCAAGATAGTGGTAGGTAGAGGTGTCCCCGTGGACTACACAATTAGGATAGTACAAAGGTAGATGCGAAAAAGGCTAATATAAATACACAATTGTATATGTAACCATGCGATATCTTAATACATTCTTGCTTTACATATTTTATTGTGTGTTCGTTATCTCTCAAATAGCTCTCGTGATCCTTTAACTGATCTTTAACCTAGAAGCTCATCATAATTCACAGTAATATAGGCTAAACATATATTAGGAAAAAGGCCCTTTCACTTTCATGTAGTTAAATGAAACAATTAAATACATACGTCACGAAGCCTATTTATAGCAAATTTTGGATATCTGATTTCTTATTATCTATATTTATTTATTTATTTATTTATAGAGTAAAGTTAAAAATTTGTGTCACAAACTTGCAATTTAATTCTTAGTATATAATATATAGTCTTCCAACTTAAACATAAGTTATCTTCTGGCATGGTGGTGGTTTTATGTTTATGTGTATGCCTTTCATAGCTTCAACCCGGGTTTGATTCGAAGTTGTAGCAAAAAATGGTGGTGTTTTTTGGAAATTGTTTGCCAACTTCATTTTTGTGGTCCATTGTTACTATTATTATAACAATTAACGTTTTAGTGTAACAAGGACCTTATTGAGCCAAAAAAAAATACCGATAGTAATGTTTTTATTTTTGATTTTTGTTTTAGTTATGATTAGTAACGAATTGTATAAAAACATATCAAACACCAATATTTTTTTGTTTTTGTTTTTTTATAGTTTCAATATCGCAACGAATATAATGAAAACTGACCGAATTTGCGCAAACTTAACGCGTATTTCTTTAGTTGGTAATGTTTTTGTTTTTGATTTTTGTTTTAGTTATGGTATAAAAACTGACCGAATACCAATATTTTTGTTTTTTGTTTTTTTTATAGCGCGGTATCGCAACAAACATGATGGAAACCAATCAAATTCGCGCAAAGTCAACGCATATTTATTTAATTCTAGTACCGTAACGAATAGAACCGAGCGATTGCCGGTTTTTTCTGTTTTAGTACCGGTACCTAAACAAACATTACGGAAACCAACCAAATTTGCGTAGATACAACGGCTCAACGCCAGATATCGACAACGGTCGAGTTTTACCGACCAACGCTACCCCATTGATCCACCTCAGTTTTTATAATTTTTTTTATTTTATATTTTGTTTTAGTTCCTATGATACGTAATCGAAACCGATCGGACTAGCGTTGACTTACCGCCTCAACGTTTGGGATTGACAATACTTGGGTTTTATCACTGTCTTGGTATACCGATTTGCACGGCACAAAGAGCCGGGTAAAACCCTAGTTGGATGTAAATGCAAGTGAATGGCAAACTTTGGAGGTAATTATCTTGTAACTCTGGCTACCATATAGCAAATTTGGATATCTGATTTGTTAATAGCACTTCACATGTGATTGTTTCGGTAGCGTATAGCCAACATAATAGTCAATTAGTTATCGGTAGAATTAAAGAATTTTATATATTGACAGAGTGTGAGCTGGCTGTTGAAAATTTATTTTAAAATGAATAGATATTTTATTTAGTGAAATTATGAATAAGACTTTTAATATGGTGAGTTTATATCACAAATTAAGCGAGGCGCGGAAATAAACGTGTTGTCTAAGCAGAGGTGTGGAATTTGTTTTAAGGGATACATGTTGAACACGAATTCTCAGCCACAACCGTCAATATTTTGTTTGCTTTTTATGGTAGTCAAGGTGCTTAGTCGAAGACCAAATGCGATGAAGAAACAAGATAAGGATACTTCATGAAAACCCGCTTAAGAACCCGCTAAAGACATCGGAGCATATCAATTTTGAATATATATAAAAAATGTATTTTATATTCAATTTATTCGTTTCGTAAATGGTATTATACTACTTTATTTCTCATTATTAACGAGAGTATCGTTGGTGTTACTTTACTATTTTATATTTAAAGAAAAAATGACTTATATCCTACAATCTTAAAACAGATTTTTGTGAGATTGTTGCTACAATCTTAAAACCTTATTTATAAGGATTTTGGGTTCTCAAAATAGGTTTAAAATAAAAAATATTTGAGAGATTATATTCTTATAAATATTTTATTTTTTTGGGAAATTACGAGCGTAGTACAACGTGTTGTGTTTGGATTTTTAGAGATTATGGAGTGATCCTAAATCCTATACCGTTTTACAAAACGTAATGTTTGATTCAACCGTTTGGTTTTAGAAACGATTTTTGTAATCATATGTATTATCATATGTATTCTAACTATAATGTTAAAAACGGTGTTGGAATTTTATTTACTTATTTATTTAATGAAATTTTATTTGTTTTATTTTTTATTAAAAAACAATAAAATAATAAGATGATAAGCTTGACTCACTCACTCCAATTATTTTTTTACAAAGAAAGCAGTATGATTATATTGTCAGACACTCCGTAAAGCTTCATCTCCATCGCACATGGTGTGACAATTTGTGTAATCATCATCAAGTTTTAAAAACGAAAACATGTTCCAAAACCGACTCAAAACTTGGATTCACCAATTTTAAAATGACGCCAGCCCTGATTTTGATAAACTACATTAGTTAAAAAAAGAGAAAATTCCCAAAATAAGCATTTATGAAAATATTTTTCAAGTTTAGGTGTCATTTATAAGAAATTCCTAAAATATGTATTATAAACTAGTCTTGACGGGTAGTTTATGATTACACACGAGTAGTTTGTAGAACCAGTTAAAATTTGCCATGTGTCCTTAAACTAACCGTAATGAGTAGATTACTTACAATTTACTTGTCACGACTAAATAAGTTTTATGCCTCGTAATCAACGCCCACGAGTAATTCATAAGTACATAACAATAACTTATTTTCATAAAAACTTATTTTGGAAATTTTCCCCTAAAAAAATCAAATGAAACATAAAAACATAACAATAACAATATAATAATAAAACATTGCGTAAAACAATCGCAAAAAATCATCTAATAAATCAAACATTAACATAAAACAACAACAGAGCTCACTTCGCCGGTGACACCATCATCACCACTACCACTACCACTACCACAAATGGCCACAACCCACCATCACAAAAAACCTCACTCCAGCACCACTTACTTGTTTATCTTCATCTCCATCTCCATCATCCTCCTCACCTCTCTCTTCCTCCTCTCTCCAAACCACCAATACAATAGCAACTGCGATTACTCTGACGGCAAGTGGTTTTACGATCCTACCCTCAGATCTTCTTCTTCACGATACGACCACACGTGTAAGGAGATCTACAAAGGATGGAACTGTCTTAATAGATCCGGTGCGGCTGAGGTTCTCAAGTGGCGGTGGCAGCCTAATCATTGTGCCCTTCAAATGTTTGATCCGCTTCACTTTCTCGAGTCGCATAGGGATGTCAGTATCGGTAAGTGGCGGTGGCAGCCTAATCATTGATTTATGTTAGTTAGTTAGTTAGTTAGTTTTAACTAACATTATTGTTACTACTTCATAAATTGGGTGTTTATTATATAAATTCTGCATTTGCTTGCTGTCACGAGTGTGTACTTCAACAATGTCAGAACCCTACTTCATGTACTAGGGTTCCTAATTTAGGGCTATTCGGTTAGGTCATGGCTCGGTTTCTTTTAATTGTCCAATGCCTTTTTTTTTTATTATTATTATTATTATTATTATTATTATTATTATTATTGTTATTGTTCCGTTAGCTCAAATATGCTAGTTCCAAGCTCAGTTAAGAAAGCTATGGTATGAATTTAAATGATCCAATCTAGAAATGAAGGTATAAAATTTGGGGAAACACAAACTGCAAGGCTCGCTTCTATTTCAAAAGTCTTTTTTCGAAGACATTAACCGTAACTATAGGTGGGCAAAAGTGCCGGATAACCCAACCGACCCGAAAATCAAACCGGTTTGTAATTCTCTACACCTAAACCGCTTAACCGAAACGAAATCGGTCAAGAACCAGACAAAAACCAATCATAAGCTGCTCAAGAAACAGGTTTCAACCCAAACCGAAACCACTCGTTAACCGCTTTCAACTTTTGTTGACCAAACTGAACTGGATTAGGGTTTGGAACCAGTTTGTGCACCTTTAACTGTAACCAATACCAAATGGTTGGTTAACCAAGTTCTCACTTTGCCAGAACCGATCGGTTTGTCGATTATGGTTGATTTTGGTGTTTTTCTTTCGGTTGATGGTTCGGTTTTTTATTAAGGTTCGTTGTTTGCTCACCCCTAGTTCCTTTTACATTCAATTGGTTAAATTTGGTCACACTTTCATTTGCAATGATTAATGAAGGAATATATCAACTTCTTTAGATTCAACATACATGAGTATCAAAGTCACTTAAACTACTGCAACCTAGGGCATTAAGATACACATACATTCAGGTTCATGATGCTTGGCACTTGCACTATACCGCACAATTGGTTCTTGTACTTCTCATGTGTGTTCTTGATATATAACAACTTTTAACAGTGCAGGATTTGTCGGTGACTCCTTAAACAGGAACATGTTTGTATCTCTTTTCTGTTCTCTGAGACGTGTTACTGATGAAGTAAAGAAGTGGCGTCCTGTTGGAGCTGACCGCGGCTTTACTTTTCTCAAATACAACCTCACTGTAGCATATCATCGAACTAATCTGTTGGCACGTTATGGTAGGTAAGCTGTTTTATTGTCATGTTTCATTTATACAACACTTATATCTTGGTTGCTGCTTTTAAAAACCGACTCTTGCATCATGTTCATTTGACGCAGGTGGTCGGCCAATGATAAGGGCGGTGAGCTGGAATCTCTAGGGTATAAAGAAGGTTACAGAGTTGATGTCGATATACCTGACGGGACATGGGCAGAGGCTCCAAGTTTTCATGACATTCTCATTTACAACACTGGCCATTGGTAATATTACATTCTTTTAGAAACAAGAGTACAAGACATATCTTTTGTTTAGAAATTTGCAATCCTTTTGTTTATGTTTATGTTTATGTATATGTGTATTTGTCAGGTGGTGGGCCCCTTCCAAGTTTGACCCTGTAAAATCCCCTATGCTTTTCTTTAAAAAAGGTCAGCCATTGATACCGCCTATATCTCCTGAAATCGGGCTTGATTTGGTTTTAAGACACATGGTAAGTATATTTGCCAATCTACTGAACTTATTAAATGCGTTTTGCAATTTTGATGCTTTGCATAAGCTTCTTGTTTATGTATATGATTATGGACTATATCTTGTTCTTAGCGTAAGAGCAGTCACATGAATTTCTTAGAAATCACAGAACAAAGTGTGAAAATATGGGTTTTGGTCAAAAGTCGAAGCTAGCACCTTTTTGGTACCAATTGGGTCGGCCCGAAACACTTTTATAGTTTTTTCCAAAATTTTACCTTTTCCTTTTTAAATAATTAGTGTGTCAAATATAATTACACAAGTTATATTATTTAAATAACAATCTAGTTTTGAATAAAACAAATAGAGGTTTCATGAATTAAAAATACACTACAGCTTACTTTCGGCTTGTTTAACCCATTGACCAGTACTCTGAACTATATATTGTTCCACGTCTAGACCGTTTAAAGATAAGATAATCCACATATACTTGATTTGAATCCTTTTATTTTTTTTTGTCTAGATATCATACGTGGAAGAAAAGGCAAGGCCCGGGACGGTTCTGTTTTTCCGCACTCAATCCCCTCGGCATTTTGAAGGTGGTGATTGGAACGAAGGTGGTTCCTGTAAACGTCTGCAGCCATTATCACTGCACGAGGTTGAAAAGTTCTTTTCTGTGCAAAATAACGGAACAAATGTTGAAACGCGGGTCGTAAATGAACATCTATTTGAAGCAATTAAGGGTACTGCATTTCGTTTATTGGATATTACACGTATGAGTGAGTTTAGAGCCGATGCTCATCCTTCTTCAGCTGGTGGAAAAAAACATGATGATTGTATGCACTGGTGCTTACCTGGCATTACTGATACATGGAATGATTTGTTTGTTGCGCGTTTAAGTAGCATCAAGGTACGCTAACTTATATTTGTTATCCACATATGCTGACATGTAGATTGTACATTTCACATTGTTTTAGTATGATTAGTTATTATTCATATCATATATTTATCTTGTATAATGTTATAAAAGACTTTTAGTATTACATATTCTTTGATGGAGATCAAAGAATCAATATTTTGAAAGATAACATTCTTTTGGGAGATTGATTTGAAACCTCTCATTATCTTGACAGTAGTCATAAATCAGGTGATATTTTCTGACCCATTTAAACCATCTCCTTTGTTCCCAACTTAAAGAACTAAACTCGTTATTATTCCACCAATTGCTTGAACCATTTGCTCTGCAAAACCTTGCATTTCCCTTCCATACGCACGCATCAATCGTGTAATTTGAAAACGATGCAATGAACGGACCCTTTGACCAGTCAACTTTATCTTGCCCGCCACGTGTCGCCCAATTGCTACCATCCCATAGGCTGATCTTGATCCCCATTGGCTGCCACCAAGGATACGTGACCCCTTTGTCTGCATGGTTTCTGTATGTTCTTATGGAACATGATCCACCATAAACCTGTTTTCACCTTTTAGTTACATAATGAACTTAGAAAAGCTTTGTTTGAAAAGAAAATTGAATAAACGTGTACACGATTTGATGAAGATTCCATAATATTGAATAGGTATGGAAATCCTTAGTGGGATCAAACCACAAATAGATTCTCTCTTCTCGGTTGTCAAAACCGTCAGCATATACGTTTGTTTGAAGAATATAAGGTTGGCCCGAAACATTTCCTAGGAACTCAAAATCAATTTCATCTCGATTAGGCTGATCTGATGTAAGCTGCATTGTAACAAAATTTTATATAAAATAACTGTAATAATAATAACAATAAGAAGACGAAGCAGTTGAGATATTACTACATAGAACGCCAAGACTGTGCCTGCTGAATAACCCGAGACCAGCTTGATTGGCATGTCAATTTGGCCGAATAAAAACATGTCATTAGAAGCGATAGACGAACCTATAAATAATGTTTTTGTTAGTTATAAAAACACGATATATAAATATGGTAAAAAAAAATGTTTTGTCGTTTCACCTGATTCTTGATCGAGCTTCAAGCTCCTTGATCGGCCATCAGCTGAAGTGTTGACATGGCTAGGTGACCAGGTGACAAAGAAGTCGTTATTGAAGTTTCCGGTTGAAACGACCGAAGCAAATGAAATTTGTAATGAATGTAAGAGGAAAATCCCACATAGGAAAATGGGTTTTAAGTTGTCCATGGCCCTGTTTTTATGGTTCATCTGTGTGATACAAGATGATTATGATTTATGAATGTTGCATGCATATATATTTATAGTTGATTGGGGTGGGTTTTGTTGACATTTGGGGGGGAAGGAAGAGAATGATTGTGGGGAAAGGGATAACATCAAGTTTCTCTCTTGTTAGGGTTCCTGTTGATGACTTGATCCTCTTAAGCTTCCTTCTTTCAGTTAGTTACATACTATTCTTTTCTTCTTATTATTATAAAATTATATATGTTTGTGTGTTTTATTTGATCTAAATAAGTTGTTTTGAAAAAAGAATATAATAATTGGAAGTGAAGAAAACAAGAAAAGCCAGTAGACAGAAGTTTTAAACCAACTACAGGTTAGTGAAGTTACTAGACTATAAAGTAATCAATAAACTAATCAATATTTTTATACTGTCCCTAAACATTAGGGATGTAATTAGAAGGAAAAAAAAAGAAACAACCTTTTAAAAGTTATTTGTTTGTATTATTTTGTCCACAAATCTAGCTAAAAAGTGCAGTAATATCATATATTGATGTATTTACCATACATTTGTTTGAAACACTCGTGGCTCATGAAATAAAGGGTGGTTCAAAACTTTTATTTGATGAGGTAGGATAAGTCTGCTTGTTAGTTAATTTTTTTTTTTTTATTGGTAAGCTATAGCCTAATTTCACTTGTGAAAACAACCAAATAACATGGTCTGTGTCGACTAGAGATCAATATCACTCAACATGGTATTAACTTCTTCTCAAAGGTTTTAGTCAATGATTAAAAAAGTCCAATTGGGCTAACATCACCACTACCATTGTTGGTCTTCACTGCCTATTTGTTGTTACCATCTCCATTGTCGCATCTGCCAAACTCTCCCACCACCACCACCCCCACCATCCACTGACACCATCATCACCACCATTGATGCCGTCGATTCCACCACCGCCACCCTGACACCATCTTGTAGCCTCCCCACCAGCACAACCACCTCTATCGTCTCAAGTATGGGTGATCATCTCTCGGGGGCAAGAAACCCGACCAAGCTAATTTATTTATGCATTGTATGTATTTGTATATGAGGACTGAGGTAGTGTGTTTGTGTGGTATGTATCCATGTGTGATACCATTGTATGTGTATATGAAACAATTTGTATGTGTACATGTTATCCCTTTACATATAAATGTGATTAAAAATATAAAACAGTTTATATGGCATCACTTAAATCGCACAGCCTCATCTAATTCAATCCAACCCGAATCTTAACGCAAGAACGACCTGAACGATACAAAAAAGACTGGACCAACCCACCCCCATATGGTCCCATCTTCAGCCCATTTCTTAGCCAATATAGTTAGCCGGTTTGGGTTTGACCCATTGCTCACCCAACTCGCCACTAGTCACCGTAAAAATATAGCGGATTGACAGGTGAACTTATTTTAGTACCTTTTCTTAAAAAACAAAACGGTCAAGTTCAACACGGCTTAATTAGACCAAAATTGTTTTGACCAAAACCAAATTAATACTTTTTTAAAAGCGAGTCATTTAAACCCGAACCATCAAATTTGTGAGGCTTTATATATACTACTAGTATTCTCGTAAACATGTAAGGAGTTAAGTAAAGCCACATCTATATACTATATATAAAGCATGAGTTAGGGACCTCTTAAATTTTAAAAGGTACCAAACTCATTGCTTTATATACAACATATAATGCATCAAAAAATTAGAAATTAGGGTAGTAAAGTCTTTACTCACAAATATGTTACGTAACTTTCATTCTTTCAAAATATATGTAAAGCTTTAGTCCATCAACTTCACTATCTTTTTGTAAAGTTTAATAATAGTTACACATATGGCCCCTAATTCAAAACTAACTACCCCACAACTTTTTTAACGGTCATAATTTTTTCACACGTTAATATTCTTTAAAAAAACCACATCATAAAAACAAGCATTTTATTCTTTTTGATTTGATTATGATATTGCTATAGTTTTTTTAGTTTTAAAAAGTTAGCATGTTACGCGCTTGCCATTTAGAACCGGGTAATAGGTCGAGTCAGGCGAGCCTGGGTCATTGTAAAAGTACACCAGGGTCGGAATTATTAGACTAGAATGTAGTTAGTTGGTTTTCTTGTGAAGGATTTCAAAACCAAGCGCCCTATTCTTTGATGTGACGGCTCAGGGGACCTCTATCCGCTGTCAGTTCCTTCCGTTAAAGCTGCTTTTCCCACCACTTTTGCTGCTCTCTCTCAAGATTTGTGGCACCATCGTTTAGGTCACCCGGGTTCTGATTTACTTCGTATTTTGAATAAATCTAAGTCTGTTTCTGTTTCAAGTTTTAATAAAGAACAGTTATGTCAATCGCGTGTTTTTGGTAAACAAGTGAAATTACCATTTTATGATTCATCGTCTTACACTAGCTTACCATTTGACATAATTCATAGTGACTTGTGGACCTCTCCCGTCCCAAGTAAGGGGGGGTCATCGATATTATATCTTATTTTTGGATGATTTCACTAATTTTTTGTGAACATTTCCATTACAATATAAATCCAAAGCTTATTCAGTTTTCCAACAATTTTCCATCTTAATCAAAACTCAATTTGAAAGACAAATCAAAACCTTTCAATGCGATAATGGCACAGAATATAACAAACGTCAGTTTCATCTATTTTGCAAAACCAACGGGATGCAATTTCGTTTCTCGTGTCCGCACACCTCGTCCCAAAACGGTAAAGCCGAGAGGAAGATTCGCTCCATTAATAATATCATACGAACTCTTCTTACTCATGCGGCGTTACCTCCCTTCTGGCACCATGCCTTAGAAATGGTCACATACATTCTCAATATTCTCCCATCCAAAACCAAAGCCAACCATACTCCCACCTACATACTTTACCGTACCAAACCGTCATATTCCTATCTCCGCAGCTTCGGGTGCCTTTGCTATCCTCTCCTACCATCCACCACTATTCATAAACTCCAAAACCATTCCAAACCATGTGTCTTTCTTGGCTATCCGGCCAATCATCGCGGATACAAATGCCTCGATCTTTCATCTATGAAAATTGTCATTTCCCGGCACGTTCTTTTTGCCGAGAATGTTTTCCCGTTCAAATCCCTCACTCAGCTACCTACTTACGACTTCCTTCACGAGAAAACCGAGGCCGACCTTCATCCTTCTCTCCGGTTTCCTCCTCCACAGCCGACTCCCGTTGAGTCTGGTGGCTCTCCCATGGTTCCACCACCACCGGCTACTCCTGCCCAGTTTGGTCAGGTTTACACACGCCGACCTACACCTATTCAGCCACCCTCTACCACTACTGGTAGCCTTTCCACACCACCGTTTACACCACCAACATCACCCCAACAGCCGACTTCACCTCAACAGCCCTCTCCCTCAACCTCCTCAACCACAACATCCCCATCCACTACTCCCCCACCCCACCGCATGCAAACCCGGAGCATGACCGGGCATGCTAAACCACGTATACTGTTTAACCTACATGTTTCATCTACCATTGAACCCATTCCGAAAAACATAGCCGAAGCTCTTTCTAACCCTACTTGGAACCATGCTATGCAAGACGAATTTTCTGCCCTTATTAATAATAAGACTTGGGATCTCGTGCCTCGACAGTCAAACATGAATGTGATTCGGTGTATGTGGATATTCAAACAAAAGTTGAAATCGGATGGGTCCTTGGAACGGTATAAGGCTAGACTCGTTGGGGATGGTCGGTCACAACAGATTGGTGTGGATTGTTCGGAAAATTTTAGTCCCATCGTTAAACCGGCAACCATTCGCACGGTTTTGTCTCTTGCTTTGTCATACAACTGGGACATCACACAATTGGATGTTAAAAATGCGTTTTTACATGGACATTTATACGAAACAGTGTTTATGAACCAGCCCCCAGGTTTCCGTGACAAAAACTTCCCGGATCATGTTTGTCGATTGAAAAAGTCATTGCACGGTCTTAAACAGACACCCCGGGCGTGGTACCAACGTTTCACCGATTATGTGACCCATCTTGGTTTTCGGCCCAGTTCGAGTGATCATTCACTCTTTATTTATCGACACGGTATCCACACGGCCTATATCCTTTTATACGTTGATGACATTATCATGGTTGCCTCATCTCCAAAACTAAAACACCACTTTATGAGTCACCTGTCTTCGGAGTTTGCGATGAAGGACCTCGGGCCTCTCTCTTATTTTTTGGGCATAGCCATCACCAGAACTAAGGATGGCATGTTCTTATCACAATCCCGGTATGCTGAAGATATCCTCGATCGGGCTAAAATGAATGATTGTAACCCGGTTCAGACACCTGTTGATACCGCCGGAAAGCTCAGTGCCGAGTCCGGTGACTTACTTGATGATCCTACGTTTTACCGTAGCTTGGCCGGTGCACTTCAACAAGTGTGCATGTACATGCATGCCCCCCCGGACGCATCACTTTCTTGCATTAAAACGTATCCTACGGTACGTAAAGGGTACGATAGATCTCGGGATTCTGATGGAACCTTTTCGGCAGTTTACTTTGGTTGCTTACACCGATGCTAATTGGGCCGGCTGTCCTGACACCCGCCGTCAGTGTTGCAAAAATCCCGACTAGTCACCGATTAATCCCCGATTAATCGCTAGTCCCCACTTCACTGATTAATTTTGGGCTGGTCGGCCAATTAATCGGTTAACGGTCAAATCCGGCCAAAATCGACGACTTTCGGCGAGATTCCGACCAAAATCAGTGGTTTCCGGCGAGATTCCGACCCATATCAACTATTTTCGGCGAGATTACAGCAAAAACTATGTTCCAGCGAGATTCCAGCCAATTTCCAGCGAGATTCCGACCCATATCAACTATTTTCCAGCGAGATTCCAGCCAATTTCCGGCCAAAATATGTTCGTGTATGTATAAAACTGAAAATTACATATAAAAATGTGTGTGTGTATATAAAACTGAAAAACATACATTAAAGTCTGATCCGATTAGTCCCGATTAATCTCGAGTAATCCCAATTAATCGCTAGTCCCCACCCCACCGCCCGACCACCGACTAACGATTTTTGCAACACTGCCCGCCGTTCTACATGTGGTTATTGTGTATTTCTTGGTGATAATTTACTCTCATGGTCCTCAAAACGACAGACTGTTATGTCTCGTTCCAGTGCCGAGGCTGAATATCGTAGGATCGCAAATGTTGTGAGTGAGATCTGTTGGTTAAGAAACCTTCTCTTGGAACTGGGGCATCCGCCACGTCGCACATCGTTGGTCTACACAGACAACGTGAGTGCCATCTATTTATCGGGTAACCCCGTTCAACATCAACGTACCAAACATGTGGAGATTGACATACACTTCATTCGTGAACAGGTTCAACGTGGACATGTACGGGTCCTTCATGTGCCTTCTCGCCTTAATTTTTCGGACATCTTCACCAAAGGGCTGCCACGCGTTCTCTTTACCGATTTTCGATCCAGTCTAAGCTTGCGAAATCCTCCACCTTAGACTGAGGGGGTGTATTAGACTAGAATGTAGTTAGTTGGTATTCTTTGTATAGTCCAAGGGACTAATATGTAATATTTGTGTTATATATTTCAATACATGAGAAGGGGAAATGACACATTGGTCATAACCTATTAGGAATGAGTCGATACAAAATATGGTTAATTTGGTTCGGGTTCGAGTAGAAAGGGGCCGTGTGAGAACGTTGTCGAATCAAAATGGGTTTGGGGCCAAAACGGGTTGGTTTGAAAAAATGATTTGTTCCAAATTACTGTATATTTCAGGTTTTCCTTGTTATTTTCGTTACAAGTTACGCAGATACCGTTGTTTACATGTACTGGGGCTAATGAAGTCCAGCACCACGTAACGCACATAACCCAATCTTGGTAAACGATCAACCCAGCACCCTACACTGTTAATCGCCATGAGTTACACGCGTGGTGTTGGTTAAGCATGTTTTAATGTCGATAACGTGCATTCCCGTCTGGTTACGCGTGTTCAATATTCGATTACACGCAACTGCCTTTGCACGAGTTACGCGCGCACTGTCATCAGGTGACGTATGTACCGGCATGGACTATTCGTTCAATGTAAAGTTACGAGTGCGCCCCGCCGCATTGCGCGGGCACCCAACTAGTATACAATTACAAATGGCCTTGTTACAATTTATTTGTAGAAAGTTGATAGCCCAACCCAAAAGATTCACGGATGACCCGTTGATGATTGTAAAAGTTAAAATGGTTCACGATCAACTTGCATTTGCATTTGCATTTGCATTTGCATAAACATCTTCTTCATCAACTTCAAACATCAATCTCCAACTTATTATATTAACCCATAAACCCACCCTGCTTCCACTTCCAATCTCAAGGTATTAATTCTCTCATCATTTTCTTTCTACTTCTTTTATGGTATTTCATATTCTTCTTACTTGCATTATTTTAACTTCATTCCATTCGAGTAACACCCTTGAACTTAGAAGGTAGGTTCATTAAGTTAGTTACCCTAATTGTTGTGGTTTTCATACTGATTAGACTGTTTAGGGATAAGGGTGGTTTTTCGAATTCGAATTAATGTTTTAGGTTTGGTACAATATCGATCGGTAAATTAGCGGCAAAATGTTTGAAAGATTGTAAGATTTGATTTTCCTGTTGATATTTTGGTTGAATTGAATTATATATGGAATTTGGGATGAGCAAATAAATGATAAATCTATACGTAACTGAATTAACTGACTTAACCGAACCAAACAATTAACCGATTGTTCGGTTAAGCCATAACCGTTTAATCGAATTTGATCCTAATTATCTTTTGAAGATTAGTAATCCAGGTTCATCATATGTGAGCCTCATTATGCAAAGAAACCAGAGGCCAAAAGGAATCAAAACCAAACATGTTTTCAGGATTTGTCTCTTAATCTCCGCATGTTGTTGGTTGATCTTTCAAATCAAGCGGTCCCATTACAAGCACAAAGATTTGGAGTCTGTTGACACCAACATCTTACCGCATACAAATAATATGAATGAAGTCATAATATTAGGAAGGAAAGATCTTCAACCTAGGGAAACCGCAATGCATGAAGAAAAAGAAGATGATGAGATTGATGAAAATGAACAGTATGAGTTTGATGATGAACAGGCGCGCGAAGAACATTATAGAGCAGATGATGCTTCTAGCGCAGTTACGGATGAACATGAAGACCAAACTTCGGATAACATCAAGTTTCTTGAAATGGGCATCTTAGAAAATGAAAATCAAGTTCATAACAGGGCTAAGATTCAAGAGACGGGATCTAAATCCGTCAACGTTTCTTTTGATCATAGTCGATATGGTTTTGATTCAACTCGAGTGGTAGAAGAGTCCAAAACATCCTTAAAGATAACTAATATGTCAGGGGTTGTTGAACCACAAACAACCTTAACTGAAGATCCGGATGATGTGCAACGTGACGCCATTGACTCGACTGATTTTGTACGGTTAGATGAACTTGACAACAGTGAAGGTACTGTAGTGAAATGATGCAAGATGGTTTGTGGTGTGAATTTGAAAGAGTAGACATCATTTGAAATGTTATGTTGTGGAACATTGATGGATAATGTAGGCAGCCAAAAATGTAATAAGCCGATAATTTATTAATGGAATTCATCTTTATAATATGATAGGAAATTTAACCATTGGGTTAGAAACTTAGAATCACAAATGTTACATCAGTTTGGGCCTCGGGTTTTGTTCGTCCGGCCCAACATTTGCACACCGTCTTAAGAAATTATTCGTATTTATTATATCTAAATTGATGATTTAATAACAAGTCTAAAAGTGGATCATAAAAATATAAAATATGAATTGAGGCATATCCAGGCTAGGTATGTACAAACTTAGGTGAGAACACCAAACAATTTTCCTGATTCTTTCATAGGAAAATGATGGTCTAGAAACTAGCAGCCAATGCATTGTATTTCACATCTAATCTTACTAAACCATAAAGTGACTCTTACAAAATATTTCACGATTAATCAAAACAACAAATATAACCATACCTGTTTAAAAAAAATATGTTAATATATACTTAAGAGTTAAGTCCATGTTTGGTGCATGTGATTTGAGTAAAGTTACATATTAAGATACTATAAATAAAAGTAATAAGTTATTGTGCTTTCAATTTTGTAACGATTTTAAGTATTAGGATTGCTTGAAGCAACATTTGTCAAACCATGAAGGAGGATGGGTTGGTAATTAGACTGGAAATTTTCTTGGTGTATAGGGGTAGCGCCCCAAGCCACCTCACTAGTTTAACGCCCAGAATCTCAGCCAAGGCATCACACATGAGAGCCAAGATGTGAAGAGCCCCTTTGGGCGGTATGCTGGTAGCGGGCGCTAGGGCGTATGGAATGGGGGCCACAATTTTAATCCAACCAATCACATTACCTATACATATTTTTATATATATAAATATATTTTAAAATAATATATAATAATAATTGTGTTTTTAGTTAAACCATGACACGTTTTTAAGTTAAAAGTTAGTGGAAGTCTCTTGCCTACGTGACGGGACGTTTTTCACTCTTTAGTTAACCATTTACGCATCATTTAGAAGCTAAATTATGTTAACTTTTCTGCTAAGTTAAGGCCGAGGATTATGGGACTTAATTGATCATCCTCCTATGAGCATGGTTGTAGGGAGCAAATAGGGTTTTGATAGGGGATGACAATGATACATTATTCATCATTTATGTAAACGTGTTAGAGATTGGTAATTGATACGATATCTTTAAATATAAAATTGTGGTCCATTTAAACTTGTTTAAAAAAACGTTTAAAATATATATTTAAAATAATCAAATTTTGTTGTTAAGGCTTTTCATAGGTTGATTAGACGGACCAGCTAAACCGCACTAACCCGGTACTATCTCAAAGTTATATTATTAGTTGTTGGTTTAAGGTCTTAGATTAAATGATTAGTGGAGTAATAACCCAAGAACAACATAATTCGACATAGATTCTAAGGTATTTCTGGTTGTAAAATTAGCCTATATGTACATCAATTCATGTAGATAAGCAATCATTTAAGTATTTATATTTCAAATACTCAACAGCTTTGTATTTCAGAAGCTGCATTTCAATAGATTTGAAAATTGATTATTCGTGTGAAGGAAAAAAACAAAAGACCTTAGTTGTCCGTTTGATGAGCACTTTAAGGTTGATGGAGATGGTTGGGCCCACAAACCCATAATGTATTCACTGATAATAAGAAACTCCAACCAAGTTATGTTCTGTCTTCCATTCACAGGAGGCCCTTGTATAGTGCAAACCCATCTCATTCATAGGCCCTTACAAATAAATAAATAAATATAATCTACTTATCTACTTGTATCTTTATATAATATATGGTTCGTTCCTTGTGGGGATTTGATTTTGATTTTCCATGTGAAGTGAAGCGTGGAACTAGTGGAATAATTACCTAAGTATAGTATTACGGATATATAAAAAGTAATCTACATATATAATTAGACAACCTTTACATATAGTTTTCACAAACTTTAAAAGAAAAAGTTTTTTTGTAAAGGTAAGTGATATTAAATTGAAGAGAATAAAACCCTTAATTTTAATTTTGTGATACAAATATTTGGTATATAATAGCTATATGTGTTAACTAATAGTACACCTTATAATGGGATACCGCTTAAAGTGGCACGTCTAAGCTCTTAGGTTTGATTAAGGACCCCATTAAACTCATTACAAAGGTAAGTACAACTTTCAAGTTTCATTTTGAGGTGTTCATAAATCGTTATTGCTAACTAAACCACCCAAAAATAAAGCAATGTTGGGTTATGATTTATGTGGTTTAAAGCTTTAACCAACAGTTTGGATGTTAAAACCGATCGTATAAACCGCGGCGATGGTCTAACTTTTTCTTTTGTTTTTTCCCTCGTATTTGGATATGTAGGTACGTATATAAATTATTCATAAATATATTATAATTTAACCTTCTTAGTTCAAGTTGAATATTTTGAAATGATAAACGCTTAATATCATTAAAAGCCAACGTGTTTTTATTTAATTTTCGCAAACAAAAAAAAAACAATTCAGTTTTCATATATTAAAGTCCCAAAACATTTCAAAAACGGAAAAGTCGGTCTACCCAATTTTGTTACAGTGAAGTCGATACACTTATATGTTGTTTTTGAATAGTGAGTTTCAATAGAACCACAAGCCCATCGGCACTTACAAAAAGCAACACTCTTCCACCAAGCACGGAGTGTATGCAATAAGAAGCAAAAAAATTACATAAGAGCATACTTACACCAACTGAACCACACCTCTAAAAGCTTTTAAATCTATGTATTAACCACAAGAACTACAAATTCTTGATGTTGCTTATAATCTCTTTAATCAATCTTGGGCTCTCTACCTTCATGAAGTTTCTCGCTTCTTTTCCAAATCTTCAAGTTGGATACCATCAAAATGCCATGAAAGTAGTCTTCTCTTATTCTCCTAACCATTAAAATAACGGAGTATTTGTTATTAAAATTATATATAATGCAACATTTGAGACAAAAATATTTTTGAATTAAATAATTATTTGTTACTATTTAATTTGTCAAATTTAATGAAGTGGGTTTTCATTTTTTTTATTAAAAATTTATATAATTTATTTAGGGGTAAACAAGTCATTAGTTAATTATTATTATTTTTCCAAAAGTATGTGCTTTGATATAATAAAATTGGGTTAATAGACCATTTCGTCATTCGTGTTATGTTTTTTCTTTGACGTTTTTAGAGACTTTGACATACGAAAACTAGATTAAGAGACTTGTTTATGAAAAAAAATAAAGCATTATAATATTAACTAAAAAATAAGTATGTACGAAAGGAGAGACACATTTGCATTTCACAACCTAAGTAACAAAATCTAGAACAATGTTTTTTTAACTTATTTCAAAATTTAGACCAAGAAGAAAAAGAACATAAATCATTGACGTCACGAGAAAATGACTATCTTTCGATCATGATTATGATAAGGAAATGTAGCATCATTGTGGAGATAAAATGTCTGCTAGATATGTTGGGTTTTAACGGTGGTTCGGAACGAAAACGGGTCAAGTTATTTTAACCCGTTTTAGTTAATTATTTTCGTTTCAATAAATATTAATAATTTATATATTTAAATGAATTACAAAAGGCAGCGGATAACAAATAATTAAAGCGAACCGGAAACCCGAACTCGGATCCGGTTACAACATATACGAGCATGATAAAATATAATCAACCATAGATCTAGTTTAGAGGTTTATACCTCGGTTATCGAAACCGGGTGAGACACCGAAGGATAACAAACGTTGCTAGGTTGACACGAAAGACCAACAAATATTCCGGCGGCTGACAGCGGCGGCAGACAGCAGCAGGAGGCGGCGTACGGCGGTAGCAGGTGGCGGTCCGGCGAACAGCAGCAGCAAAACGACAGCAGCAGTCCCTGCAGTGGTATTCCGGCGGCGGCACGTTTTTCCGGCGGCGATGCAGATTCCGGCAGGGTAGGCTTCCGGCGGCGGAGGTTTTCCGGCGGCAAAAGATGGCTGATCAGTGGTGGCGGCTGGTGTTGATGCAAGGGTGGCTAGGGTTTTAGTTTTTTTTTGTCTTGGTTAATCTCTAACATCATAATATCATATTATATGTTGAGATGGTTAGGGTTTAATCTTAAATAAAGCCAATGGGCTTGAACCCATTTAACCAAACTAAAAGCCTTAATCACCATTAGCTTTGATTAGTGTTGTGTCTAGCCCAATTAACCAATTAATCGGGCTTATTGTTTATTACCTTCGGTGTAACTCTTACCGGGTTACAATCGGATCGGCTCGCGTTAACTTGACCCGAACCGTTCATAATTCCAACAGTCTCCCACTTGGACGGATTTGGATCAAGTAGCACAACGCTAATAGCTAGAGGCGTTCTAGCTACACATAGTTGTCCCCAACTAATTGTGACATTTTAAATTCATAACCAAAATATCTTGGAATACCTTATTGCAAGATAATGAACTTATAGTAATCGTTGTCATCTATCCTTTCCGTATAGACACCAGTTGAACAATGAGACATGGATCAGATCAATCTCATATGGCGTTCAATCATTATCGTTTTTGTTCTTGAGTCAAAGTGGTCCAATCAAACACACAGTAAGTTTGGGTGAGGCCTCAAACTTTACCAGTTTGAATCAACAAAGGCGCCTAGATGTCTAACTGTTACATATCATGTAAGAGTACAGAATCCCATCTTGATTACATACAACTCCCACTGAACTTCAGAATATTCCCAACCAATGCCTTTATGGCTGGCAGTTACACTACAGCGTTTGACACTGATCAAAGAATACCTTTAGTAAACGAAAGTTCTAATATGTATCTCAGGTCTAAGGATATTAAATGAGCATACCAATATCAAATGTATCTTATGACTAAGATCCATGAAGATGATTTGATGCGAGTTACATCCAACGTCATTCATAATGAGGTCTGTGAGTTTGGAAGTCAACCGCTTGAGTCCAAAGTCAGAATAGTCTTAATTCAGAGTCGTTTCCCTGAGTCTGACCGACTACGGATAATTTAGAATACAATATTCACGGATTAAACGTATTAAAAAGAACACAGTTGTATTATTCAACGTTTGCATTTAACCATTAAATCAAAAGTGAACTGAAAAGTACAACCGTTTAAATGTTCATACATCCAAATACTAAATCAAAATAAATCATTAGCAAGTCTAAGCCCGATAGCATCTCTATGCAGATCATGCTTGTCCTGAGTCATCGGCTTAGTGAACGGGTCAGCTAGATTTTGATCTGTGTCAACTTTGCTTATCACGATGTCACCTCGTTCCAATATTTCCCCAATAAGATGGAACTTCCTCAAAATGTGCTTGGTTCTGTGATGAGACCTTGGCTCTTTGGCTTGAGCAATAGCACCTGTTTTATCCCAGAACACCTCGATTGGTTTGCGAATACTCGGAACCACGTCGAGATCGGTGATGAACTTCTTCATCCAAGCAGCCTCCTTAGCAGCATCTGATGCAGCTATATATTCGGATTCGGTGGTAGAATCCGCCACTACACTCTGCTTGGAGCTCTTCCAATAAATTGCTCCTCCGTTGAGAGTGAAAACGAAACCCGACTGTGAGCGAGAATCATCTCGGTCAGTCTGGAAGCTAGCATCAATGTAACACTTTATAGTGAGCTCCTCTTCCACTCCCCCAAACACCAAGAACATATCTTTGGTCCTATTCAAGTACCTTATAATGTTCTTCACAGCAGTCCAATGGGCAATGCCAGGACTCTGTTGAAAACGACTGGTCATGCTCAGGGCATACGAGACGTCAGGTCTAGTACATAACATAGCATACATGATAGAGCCAACCGCAGAAGCATATGGAATTGCTTGCATACGCTTAGATTCAATGTCTGTTGCCAGAGATTGTGATTTGCTCAACACGGTTCCTTTAGTCATTGGAACAGCTCCTTTCTTGGAGTTTTCCATTGAGAAGCGTGCCATTACTTTGTCTATGTAAGTACTTTGACTTAGCCCTAGAATCCGCTTAGATCTATCTCTATAGATCTTTATTCCCAAAATATAAGCGGCTTCTCCAAGATCTTTCATTGCAAAACAAGATTCCAACCAGTGCTTAACTTCCTTAAGCATAGGAATGTTATTTCCAATGATCAGTATATCATCCACATACAATATGAGGAATGATATAGTACTCCCACTAGCCTTTCTGTAAACACAAGGCTCGTCTTCATTTTTGACAAAACCAAACTCTTTGATTTTCTGATCAAAGTGAAGATTCCAGCTTCGAGATGCTTGCTTAAGTCCATAAATGGACTTATTTAATTTGCAAACCCTATTAGGATATTTAGGATCAACAAAACCTTCAGGCTGAACCATATAAACATTTTCAGAAAGATGTCCATTAAGAAAAGCGGTTTTGACATCCATTTGTCATATCTCGTAGTCATAGTACGCGGCTATGGCAAGTAATATCCTTATTGACTTAGTCACAGCAACGGGCGAGAAGGTTTCATCATAGTCAACACCTTGAGTTTGAGTAAAACCTTTCGCGACTAGCCGTGCCTTATAAGTTTGCAAATTTCCATGCATGTGGATTTTTCTCTTGAAAATCCATTTGCTCCATACTGCCCGACTATCGGGGGGTAGCTCAACCAAGTTCCAAACTTGGTTATCCTGCATGGATTGCATCTCGGCGTTCATGGCATCTTGCCATTTCTCGGATTCCGGATCCAAGATAGCAGATTTGTAGTTAGTAGGTTCGTTGCCAGATTCGGCTACTAATAAGACTTCGAGACCATCTAGATGCCACAAGTATCTAGAATTTGGTACGGGAGTCCTACTACTTCTGCGAACGCTTGTGTTCCCGTCTGATGTATCAGCAACAACAACTTGTTGATCAGACACTCCAACTTCCTCAGCGGTTGTTTGTGGTTCTTGAATTTCTTCAAGTTCAACAACGTTATCTCCGGTTCCTCGATTGAGAAATTTCTTCTCAAGGAAGCGGCCTTTCCTCTTGATAGAAATCGTATTTGTATCAGGATGAAAGTAGTAATAACCGCTTTGGTTATAGTATCCGACGAAAACAACTTTTACGCCGCGGGGATCAAGTTTGCCATCAGACTCACTTGAGATGTAAGCATCACATCCCCCATACTCTAAGGTAAGACAATTTGGGCTTCTTTCCCTTGAGCCATATCTTATATGGGGTTTTGTCTATCTTCTTAGTTGGAGCTAGATTGACAATGCGGGCGGCGATCATAAGGGCATAACCCCAGAAGGAGTGAGGCAAGTTAGTTCTACACATCATCGATCGAACTATGTTTAGCAAAGTTCGATTTCTCCTCTCGCTCACGCTATTATGTTGGGGTGTGCCAGGTGGAGTGAGCTGTAAAACAATTCCATGCTCTTTTAGATGAGTGATGAATTCTGAGCTGAGATACCCTCCACCTCGATCTGATCGAAGCATTTTAATGGTTTTACCAAGTTGTTTTTCCACTTCGCTTTGAAACTCTTTGAACCTTTCAAAAGTTTCGTGCCTGTGTTTCATAAGATACACATAAGCGTATCGACTATAATCGTCGATAAAAGAAACGAAGTATCTTTCATGATTTCTAGTCATGGTTCTGAAAGGTCCACATACATCAGAATGTATGAGTCCTAACAGATCACTTGCTCGTTCACTTTTATGAGTGAAGGAGTCTTTGGCGAGTTTGCCAGCTAAGCAAGATTCGCAATCATCAAACGAGTCTGGTCCTGTGGATTCAATAATCCCTTCGGATTGGAGTCTTTTAACTCTTGCCTTGCTTATGTGGCCAAGTCGGCAATGCCATAGAAAAGTATCATTGATGCTAGTCTTGATACGTTTTGAAAGATGATATACATTATTGTCAGGTTGAACATCAATCTCATAAATACCATTTCGAGGTTTAGCCTCAAAATAAAAGATATCATTTAAGTAAGCAGAAATAGCCATGCCATTAAAAACGTACTTAAAACCATGTTCAAGCAACAATGAAAATGAAATAATGTTTCTGGTCAAACCAGGAGCATACAAACAATTATTCAAAGGAAAAACTAGGCCAGATGGACAAGTAAAATGAAAAACTCCAGTTGCCAGAACTGGTACTCTCTTCCCATCTCCAACAATGAGTTCCATGCTGCTTTTATTCAGTTTCTTCCACTTCTCAGGCTCCTGCAAGACATTAACAATGTGGAAACCACATCCGGTATCAAATACCCATGGGTTGCTAGAGATAGTGCAAAGTTCAATAACGAATATGGAAATACCTCGAGAAGAGCCTTCACCATTGGCCTTCCTCTTGGCTAGCTCAGCTAGATGTTCGGGACAGTTACGCATCCAGTGCCCCATCTTGTTGCACTTGAAGCACTGGCGCTCCTCAGGAGGCGACGGTGGTGCCTTTGCAACTTTCTTGTTAGTGTTGGTGGCAGATTTGGCAGCAACAGTAACTTTCTTCTTGCCTTTTCCCTTATAACCTTGATTCTTGGGTTTAGGCTTCTTTACACCAGCAGATCGGATCATCAGAACTTGATTGGTCCTAGAAGGAATGTTCATCTCAGCCGTTTTGAGCATGTTGTGCAGCTCCGGCACTGTCTTTACCCAGCCATTCATGTTGAAATTCATTAAGAACTGGTCGTAAGAGCTGGGGAGAGAGTTGAGGATGAAATCCGATGCCATCTCATCAAGCATGGGATAATCAAGTTTATTGAGCTGATCGATGTGCCCTTTCATCTTAAGAACAAGTGCACTGACGGGAGACCCTTCTGCCATCTTGCAACTTATGAGTTGTTTCATGGTATCGAACCGCTCCTGACGGGCTTGTTTCTGGAATATGCCTTTGAGTTGTTCCAGCATCTCATAGGCACCGAAGTCTTCTAAGCCTTTAGCAAGCTCAGAAGTCACGGTGGCTAGCATAATACATGAGACCTCAGCCGAGTCATCCCTATGCTTGTCAAGAGCTTTTCGAGCAGCGGCTGTGCTGTTTTCAGGCTCGTTTGGAATATGTCCATCGAGAACATGCAGGCGCTTTGCCATAGTAAGAACGAGTCTTAAGTTGCGGTGCCATTCGATGAAGTTGGTACCATTTAGTTCTCCTTCTCAAGGATGGACTTAAGGGCGTAGGGTGAATTTTCGTTTGAAGACATCTGATTAATAAAGCAAAAGTAAATTTAATTAGTATTTTCGATGTTGTAGTCCTATTATTAATGACCCAATAACATTAATGAAATAGGAGCATGAGAATCCAGCTTCAGTTATTAAAGGAAACTGTAGCACACAACATTAATAAGTGGTTAGGCAGACCGACAACGATTGTCAATTGTGAATAGAGCACAACTCTCGGTTTATGAGGCCTATAGAGACAACGATTGTTTGTATAGATACGTTTAGCCTCATCTTTGCCCACTTTAAGTCTCCAGACAGCTGTGGCACGTAACAGGAGACTAAAGTAATAGTTGTCCTAGTACAGTGACGTGTGAAAGGGCCGGATGTGTCAACGAAACGCTTTCACTTTGATGGGATAGGCTAGAAAACAAGTGCGGTGCTGTAGCTCCAAACACTCGAAATTTCGCAGTATGCCTCAAGTGTGACTTGTAGTAGGATTGGCACAAACTATTGGTTTTAAATTGGGATTAATTTTAAAATTACCAAATAGAGTAAAAGTCAAATTTTACTGTATTTATTATCGGGACGAATTGATGAACCCTTTCATCTCTCAGGACACTTAGTTTTAAATAACCTATTAATAACTAAGTTTGTCGCGATAACTAACCAATTTTAAGTTAATAGAAAACTATTAAGTTATTAGTTTTGTAAATCAAAACGTTTTTAATTTGCAAAACATAATTGGTTAATAAAATGTTTATTTTCAAATTTATTTGGTATTAGGTCGGTGATATTATAATCCTATTATAAACAATTCAAGTAACCACAAATAGCAAATAACAATAATATGTAAATCCTTATGGCCAAAAGGTGATCGGTCTCGCTAGAGCCAATTAGGGAGACCGATCGGGTCAAGGGCTTCACAACACAAAACAACCACAAGGATGGACTTCTTCGTGCATCCCGTCATCTTGTCCGAATTCCCACTTAACTCCAAGAAATCCTTGAGCTCGTCCTCGGTTATCATCGCGTCTTCTTAATTACAAATTTATAAACTAACAACAATTTGCCCTATTACAAATTTGAACCATCTTTATGGCCAAAAGAAAACCAAAAAATAAATAATAACCGTTTACAACTTTTGAACCATCCATATGGCCAAAAACAAGCTCAAACACCAAACACAACCAAACAAACATAGGTCGGGGCCGGATTTACATATTCAAAATAAATAAAATTTCGGGTCGTTTTGACTTGGTCAAATAAAATAAACAAAACTTTGACCAAATGTAAAATCAACCGAAAATAAATCTAGATTAAAACTTTAAACGATATAAAGTTTAAGATGTAGATCCGGTTTTAAACGAACCGGGATCGACTCGTACGTTGTAACCGCGGCTCTGATACCACTGTTGGGTTTCAACGGTGGTTCGGAACGAAAATGGTCAAGTTATATTAATCCGTTTTAGTTAATTATTTTTGTTTCAATAAATATTAATAATTTATATATTTAAATGAATTATAAAACGCAGCGGATAGCAAATAATTAAGCGAACCGGAAACCCAAACTCGGATCCGATTACAACATATACGAGCACGATAAAATATAATCAACCATAGATCTAGTTTAGAGGTTTATACCTCGGTTATCAAAACCGGGTGAGACACCGAAGGATAACAAACGTTGCTAGAGGTTGACACGAAAGACCAACAAATATTCCGGCGGCAGACAGCAGCAGGCGGCGGCGGACGGCGGTAGCAGGCGGCGGTCCGGCGAACAGCAGCAGCAAAACGACAGCAGCAGTCCCTGCAGTGGTATTCTGGCGGCGGCACGTTTTTCCGGCAGGGTAGGCTTCCGGCGACGGAGGTTTTCGGCGGCAAAAGATGGCTGATTAGTGGTGGCGGCTGGTGTTGATGCAAGGATGGCTAGGGTTTTAGTTTTTTTTGTCTTGGTTAATCTCTAACATCATAATATCATATTATATGTAGAGATGGTTAGGGTTTAATCTTAAATAAACCCAATGGGCTTGAACCCATTTAACCAAACTAAAAGCCTTAATCACCATTAGCTTTGATTAGTGTTGTGTCTAGCCCAATTAACCAATTAATCGGGCTTATTGTTTATTACCTTCGGTGTAACTTTTACCGGGCCACAATCGGGTCGGCTTGCGTTGACTTGACCCGAACCGTTCATAATTCCAACAAGATAACCCAAGCAAATTGAGTTATTTTTTATACTTTTGTTTTAAAATAAAAATAACATTAATATATACGTAAATGCCGCAATTATAAAAACGATCTAGAACACAGCTTGTTAAATAAGTGGGCTGATCAAATTTATAACAAGTGAGTTAATAAATAGTTGTTTTATAAACTTTTATTTAGATATATTACTTTTAAAGAACACTATTTAAATATGTTAAAATTGTAAATTTTAAATTTTGATTTTCCTCATCTAATTATTAATTCTTTTTATCTGATTATTAGTTTTCAAAAGTAAATTAGTTCGCCACCTATCTATTAATTTTCAAAACTAAATTTAATTTTTTTTTCACTTATATCTTTATCTGCACTTAATTTTCTACCCTAACTATTAGTTAAACTAGTTTTTAGACTCTGTATTACCGGGGTTTTTCTTAACATTTGTCGTTTTTTAATATTGTGAATATATTTTTTTGGATTTTAAGTTAATTTCTTGTAAGGAAGTTTGTAATATGCTTGGACATATTTTGATCCATTTATATTCAATTTTGAATGAAACATTAAATAAGTCATCCACTTAATGTTTTATATATGTTCGTTTGTGTTCATTTAAGTGTGTTTATTTATATTCGTTATGTTTGTTTGTGTTTCTTTATGTTTGTTCACATATGTTTATTTATGTTCATTTACCTTTGTTTAATTATGTCCGTTTACGTTCGTTTATGTTCATGAACTGTTCATCTAAATTTTTTCAAGTGTGTACATAAAGTTGTTCTTAAACTATTATCTTCACAAACTAACTCAACCCAATCTTTATTATTAAATTAATTTCTCTCTCTTTCACCTACACAACCAAATCAAACCAAATTTTACACACTCATTGGCAACCCAATCTTCAATATATATTTTTTAAATAAATATAACTTATAATTGTTACTTTTTATTAAAGGTGACTAGAAATATAAAAAATACATTTTTATTTAATAAACAAACAATATATTTAACTTACAATATTTAAAAAAGTTATATAAAAAATGTATGTTCATCAAACATACTCAATAAAGTAGACAAAAAATTACAATTGTAGCTTAAAATAAAAAATTAAATTTATAAATGATACAAACCACATAAATTGCTAAATTTTTGCTATGTATGCTCAAATAAATCGTTCTTTAAAGCGATATGAGTTTTTCTATTGCGAAATTGTTTCCTATTAGTCATATAACTGGATAAATTTCCTATTCGTTGAATAGAGTATTAAAAAGTTTGTTCATCATCTTCACTTAAGCTTCCTTGTCACCAGTTGATGTCTATATTACATTAAAAATATTTTTTAAACTCTATTTTTAATAAAATTTATACTGGCGTGTTCAAAAAAAAGTAAGGTCGTATTTTTAGATTTTTTTAAAAAACTTAATTATTAAAAGTTATTAAAAAATCAATATTATAATTAAACTAATTAGTGTGAAAGAAAAATGAATAATAAACTAAAAAGTAGTCCATTAAAATGCTGACATGTGACAATGAATGGGTTTGCAAACTGGGGGTTGGTGGGGTGAACATAGGCCTGTAAACGAACCGAATGTTCGGTGAACTGTTCGTGATTTGTTTGGCGGGAAGTTCGTTTATGTTCGTTTATTTAATAAACGAACGAACATGAACACAAAGTGTGTGTCCGTTTAATTAAACGAACGAACATGAACACATGTTCCGTTCGTTCATTTATGTTCATGAACGTTCGTTTATGTTCGCTTATTTATGTTCGTTTATGTCTGTTTATTTATGTTTGTTTATGTATTAATAAAAAAATAATTAAATATTATTTGAATGAATCATCTAATAAAGTTTTATATTTGTTCATTTAAAAGTTTTCATTTATATTTGTTTGTATTCATATATGTTCTTTTATCTTTGTTCAGTTATATTCGTTTAGAATTTAAACAAACGAACATAAACGAACACAAATGTTCATTTTTTAAATAAACGAACATGAACATAAATATTTGTTCGATTAAGTGTTCGTGTTCGTTTAAAGTTAAATGAATGAATACGAACATGCCATTGTTCGTGTTCGTTCAATTCATTTACATGTTTCATTATTCATATTGATGAATACATCGGTCTTAATCTCTAGGCTATGCCAATTTTATTTGTGTTCGTTTGTGTTCGTGAACCGTTCACGCACATTAATTTCCTTAACGAAGGAACACGAACAAGGTCTTGTTTGTTTTCGACCGGTTCGTTTACAGCACCGTGAACCGTTTGCTCTATTTCTTTGTTTTTTTTTTTTTTGATTTTTTTTATTTCAAATAATAAAACAAACCTAGAAAGGTTTGCTAATGAGAGTGGTCTTGCCAAGTAGTTGAAGGTTCGAGTAAAAAAAAACTAGATAAATTTGTAGATTCAAGATGATGATTATTGGTTTAAAAAAAAGTTATTGTTACAAAAATAGGAGATTAAAAAAAACCTTTAAACTTGCTTTACAAGAACATGCATCTTGCTCCATAGTTCTTAATGTGAAAACGTGTTACTCATGATTTCAATATTATATAACGTGTAATTATATATAACCTATATGGTTAATAACGTCTTCATCTCATATAAATCATTAAAATACGATGACCCACATTTTTAATACATTCCAGGAACATGATTAACACCAATTTAAAAAAGAAAAGGTTCATTTTAGGCTTTTAGCTCCAAATTTGGTTGTTTAAACTTTTACTTAAATCATTGCTAAGTAGATGTGAATTCCTTTTATTCCTGCAAGTTAGCATTCAATGATAAACCTAAAACACGACATGATTTTAATTGTGGCCAACACAATACGACATGATAAAATACGTAGGGCATTGCGGATTAAGTAATACGGAACAATTTACAGCCCTTTGTAAAACAATACCCTCATTCCGAATGCTTAGCACTTAACGCATTATTTGTCTTACATTTAAATAGATGTCATTACGAATAGTGCATTTTTTTAGTTTCACTTTATATACTTTAAATACTATGCGTATTTAACCCATTTACATTTTATTTAGTTTGATCATTCTTGTTGAAAATGGAGTCGTATTCAAAATACATTATTCTTTTTGTTTCTTAACCTCTATGAGGGTCACTACCATATTAGTATCTTGACGAACTGAATGATTTCGATAGAACAATATCGGTGTCAATATCGATATTAATGAAACCGTTACATGTAACTTTCATTTAATTTGATTTTTCTCTGATAGCATGCCTTCGTTAACCTTTTAAACAAAACTAAAGACGTGTTCTTTTTTCTGGACATTCCCATCTGAAAGTGTTTTCAAAATAGAGTATTTTATGATATCGTAAGTTACACGAAAGCCGATATCGTAGCGATAATGTGACGAAATGAACCGATTCCGACCAAACATCAATTCAATTCTGATACTTATTTTATGGTTTCGCAACCTCATTTAATTGTTTTTGACATTCCGATATAAATGTTAAATTAATGGTATAAATATTGTTGTAAATGGAGAATCATCACAAGATTTTCAACCAAACAACATTAATACCAATATTAGTATATGAAGAACTGGCACAAGTTTTTATTTCATTGTGTCTTAAATCGATGTAAAACACGTGTAAGTGTCCATATATACAAGCCATTACGAAACGTTTAGTACATCTTTAACTAATAAAATCATCATACACATAATTAACTTAAAGCATAATTAAATGAGTATAAAATCAACTAATTCAAATAAGCAAACCATCTAAAATTGGTTTTTCAAACAAAAAAGAAACCTGTACAAGCATTCAAAATTCCAAACTCACACAAATTTAAATTTGACTGTACCCCCTCTCTCTCTTTTTCTTCTAGCATATTCAAAAGCGGCAAAACCATAAACAAATAAAAACAAGCAAAATACGGACTATTCGCCATCATGCCGGAGCTCCGGTCTGAGTTTCCTAGAGAACGGCTGGCAAGCATCCACACACAGATCCATCGCTGCCGCCAACGCCACAAATGCCGCGGCATCCTCCGTGCACGTCACGTGCTGAATCCCCACCTCCACCTCCGGCTTAACCCCCCGCCCCGCACCCCCCACCGACGACGACATCACGAACCCTTGGTACATCAAATGCGCCCATGACCCGAATTCGAAATCCGAGCTCGACCCGGATCCCGACCCGAAACTCCCGTTCGGGGTGGTCATGGGCGAACTCGCATTGCTCATGTCTATAACGAACTTCCCACCAGTTTTCAAACCGATGGTGGAGTTCGCTAAGGTTACAGGGTCGAGCCCACTCACTGTGGCTTCAGGGAGTAGCTCGAACCGGTAACCGAGGGAGTCCTTGCATTTGGACTCCCTCCAGGCCTCCAGCCGGCCCCACGGCTTCCAGGTGCTCTGGCCTGGTCTAAGGATCAGCCAAGCACCTGGATTTGATGGACTGACACTGTCTGTCCCGTATGACGGGACAAACGGTGTCACCATTGAAGCCATGGCCACAGGCGACCCTGACAGGTCGTGGATTGTTATCGACCATCCTTTTCGCTCCTTCGCCGCCTTCTCTTTATCGTTCCGCATCGACCTTAACCAGCTTTTCGAATTGTTTGATTCCGATAGCGAAGAACTGTGAAAAAGATAAACCTACTTTTAGTACCTTAAATCAGCATTTTATCAAACAAATTGTATGTAAATATATCCAAATAGTGCAAAATATAATAAAACTTACTCGGATCTTAAATTCTGATCTCGGTTGCTTCGGAAGCTAAATTTGCTAGTGAAAACCGCTTGACGGACATTCCCATTAACCTGAAACACTTGCGGACTGCACTCCGGTTCACCATCAAACTCGAAAACGAATCTCGGGTCACGCTCGACCCGAATACTCAAATGCAGATACACCGGGTTCTTGGAGCTCCGATCACCAATCCCAACCCACCCGTTACGAACCACCACACACCCTCTATTCCCACCGCACTCCACTGCCTCAGAATCCAACCCGACCGTCACAACCCCAATTAATTTACCCGACCCGCCACCAAACACACAAACCGGGTTAGTCCTCCGACCCGAATAAACCTCAATCTTCAACATGTTGGATTTATCGACCACCTTATCAAACTCCGATTTCTTCAAATTAAAGCAAGCTTGCACTTGATCGTTGAGTTGATTGGCATCTCCATCGACGACAGAACTGATTTCTGCGAACTGGGTATTGTAGTTCTTGAGTTTAATCTTGCAGTACGCCGGAGTAGTACCGGTGCCGGCCCCGGAGAATTTTAAACCTAAACTTCCGATGACAATTCGAACGTACGGACACGGATCCATTGCGTCCTCTGGTTCAATTGATGGAACTTAATTTACGAAGAGCATAAGCAATTGAAAAGAAAACCCCCAATTTGATTTGATAATAAAATTAAAAAGTGGGAATTTAGATATATAAATATGAAGGGAGATAAGCGAGACAGAGAGATTACAGGCTGGAATATATTTCCCAGGGTTGGAATAATAGTAAGACGGGATTAGTGAGTTGTACTTGGTGCATAAGGAGTTGTACTATGGATTGGATTGTGGTGTTTTAAGTTTGTGAAAGAATGGTGCGTGCGGGAATGAGCTGGTGCCACGTATGCCAGCGGTTTGATGATATCTTTATGTTTGGAAATATATCCTGGTGTTATTGCCATGTTACAGAAATGGTCCATGTGATATTAGTTTATTCAATTTAAATACTCTTACTTGTTAAGTTTTTTAATTCAGGTATTTAATTGGATTAGTTTATATGTCATGAATGATGGTTAGAGGGTTTGAGATTCTGTTTTTGTGTCATTTGATGAGTAGAGGATTTATGAAAATTATGTTCTTTTTTGAGTAGAGGTATATGAAATGTCCACAAAATCCAAAACTTCTATAAATACCGCCCTCAAACACCTGTAACATGGTTTTTTGTCGGATGATGGGTTTTTTGTCCAACTAGAAGACGACATATGTCATCAAAGAAGTTGGTCTAATGTTTTGGATAAGTATTTGGTAGGGCCATACTAAATTTTGTTCTTTGGTACGGATGCTTAGATTTTTCAAATTCCACGTCCGAGCGCATAAAAAGTTCCAAGTTTCCCGTCGGGACGAATAGAATTTATGAATTTCCCGTTGGGGGCATGGATTTTTCAAGTTTCCTGTTGCTACACATAGATTTTTCAATTTTCCCGCCAGGCGCATAGATTTTCAAGATTCCCGTCGACGCATAGATTTTTCAAGTTTCCCAATAGATTTTGATGACACGTGTCATCTTCTTGTTGGACGAAAAAACACGTCGTGACGACTAAACGACACGCAGTCGACAACGTTTTCGGAGGGGACATAACTGAAAATCGATTTTTGAGGGGGCAAAACAAGAATCTATCTTCATAAAGAGAAATTTTAATATTTTCCCTTTGAATAGTTTATATAAAAAGCAATCAACAATGTAGATGTATACTTCAGTAGTGAGGTTCTAACCTATCATCTACTATAACATAATAAAAGGTAAGGTGAACACCAGTTTCCTTCTCTAGTACATTCTCTTGGGACGGATTTCATAATATTACACTTATGATTTATAAACATATGTTGAGATTTGATTATTCTATATAGTATACTAACTTAACAGTTTTGAGTTTTCAAGAGGTGTTGGCATGTGTATCTTTTAACAAATCATTTATGGGGTTTACAACCTATGAAGACAATCGAGATACATAGAAGCAACTCCATCAAGACCACCGCGAACTAGAATGATCTTCTTCTTGCACTACTGGAGAAGTTCATGTCCAACAATGTTGATTTTGTAGCAACAATAACAATAAGAGCATAAGGATTCACTCTCAATGGTGTAAATTGGAGCTTAATTTAGAAATTAACAAAGATGAGGTAACAAAGGAGAAGGTGGACATTTTGCAGAGTTTTTGTTAATGATGATCGAGGTTTTCAAAAATCAAATCATGAAATCTTTGGAATATACTCTTGGAGCTTATAACTAAAATTATTAATTTCTATAATTTACAAACTAGGTAAACTTATCCAGTCGTTGTATTAGAATATTACATCGATGGATAATTATAAATACGAATGCTAATAATGGTATCTATGTTGTTCGGCCAGTATATGTTTGGTTCGTATAGTGTATACGATACATGTATGGTCACGATACATATAAATATGTATTCAACTGAAGTTTTATACTTATATGGAAATTGTATAAAAGTATGTACATATTATATTATTAATCTTAACGTTTTTTATATTTGAAACGTATACTTTTATAAACAACCGGTAAAAAGGCCGTAACAAGCTCCCTTTACAAACCGGAGGAGAGCCAAACACCTTACCCGATACTATTCCACGAATATGAAATTATAGTTTAATTTCATTGAAACTTAGAAAATATATCCACTAATTTCACCTGTCAATAAACTATAGTTCAACAAGTAGTGTATTCACAACTAATTTTATAAACTTAACTTATTTAATAGTTGGATTAGGTAAGGTTTTAGTTTTCCCGATTGGTGTGTTCTTTCATTGACTTTTACCAAATTTATTTTATTTAATTTAAGATTTAAAAAGAAGAAAGTCTAGAAGTTACCAACAATTGAGGATTGACTTACGAATATTCATTTTCACTATTTCTAGTATTTTGCAGGCGCCTCAACTAAAGTAGGCATTGCTAAATATATATATATATATATATATATATATATATATATATATATATATATTAGTTTGAACCTGCTGTATTACACGGGCAATTTATTAAAATTTTAATCATTAAAAGAATACAATTAACAACAAAATTATCATATATTATTAATACAATTACAATATACATTAAATTTAAGTGAATAACAAAACAAACATTACATAAATATATTACAAACTAGCTTTTATCCTCCGTATTACGGGGTTGTTTTATATTGTTTGTTTTAATATTTATTTATTTCTTGAATTTATATTTTTTTATTGTATGAAAGTTAATAATATATTTATGGTTTGATGATAAATTGTTTCACAAATAAATGAGATGTTATAACCCGGTTTAAAAGCTATATGGTTTTGATGAGACCCAAGACTCGTTTATTTTGTTTACTATAAAATTGATTTTTTAATTATAAATAATATTTATGAAAGTTAATAATATACTTATGGTTTGATGAGACCCTTTAATTTAAATAATATATGTATTTTTTTTAAATAAATAAGATATTAATTTTTAGTATATCCTATTTTATAGGATTTTTACATCAATAATTTGGTGAGAATATTTTTTTATTTACTAAGTTTTTATAACCCGTTTAAGGAATATCTGGGTTTGGTAAGGCCCATACCCATGAATTCGGGTCAAATGCATGAAAAGACTCTATTTAAAAATCAAGCAAATCTGGTGACTCCAATAAGAGGGGGAGCGACCACATCGCGACACGTAAGATTTTTATGTTTTCGTTTATATGTAATATAGATAAGTAAAAATTTTCTTGTACTCTACATTTGTGATTGTATTGGTCAAAGCACCTTGTTTATTAAAAAAATCAAAATATTTAATCCGTGTCTGCTTGTAACTCTTGATAGGACCACATATAGTCATTTGTGTGAATGGAACATATTTGAAAATGTAAATAGAAACACGATTAAGTAACAATTATTGAAAATGTAAATGAATATATATATATATATATATATATATATATATATATATATATATATATATGAAGATCCTAAGATAACTTTTTAAAACTGAGAACTTTGAGAACCATTTTTAACAAAAATAAAACCACTTAAAAATATAAAACAAAATTTTTAAAAAGGTAAAAAACCAATTTTTTTTATTTTTATCATGTTTCATAAAAAAAACTTAATTATACAGATATATATATATATTTATTCCTTTAATCTCGATTTAAATAATGTACACGTATTTCAATTACCATTTATTTAATTGTACATATGCGTATAAAGAATAACATGTATAAAATTAAAAAATAAGTATTATACATATATGTATACTTTTGCTAAACCAATATTTTTTTTAATTTTTTATGAAACCGAGATGAAAAATAATTTCTTTTTGTTTTTTTACCTTTTTAAAATTTTTGTTTTTTTTTGTTTTATTTTTTTAAGAGGTTTTTTTTGTTAAAAATTGTTCTCAAAATTCTTAATTTCAAAAAGTTCTTTTAGAATCATAAATGCAACAAAGCAATGCCTTAAAGATTTTTTTTTGCATTTATCTCCAAAAAATTTGACACCAACAATCTCTCCATACCTGCATGTTAGAAACAAAATTAAGTATAAAGGTGTATAAAGGCCTCTGTTAACATGTTATGCCAGGCAAAACACTAACTAACCCGTAAAGAAGACAACTATAACTTAATTAAAAGCAGTCGACGTCATCCAAAAGCACATAGAAGCGGAGTGGCCCTCATCCAAAAGTAGAGATTCATAAATAATTAAATTAAAATCCATAATAATAGCCCTAAAGCTATATAAGTAACTCTAAAATCAGTAATTCAATAGTGAATATAATAAAATCAGTTTGATATGTGGTGGTGGTGGTGGTGGCCATGGAAAGGGGCGATAGTGGTGGTGGTGGTGGCGACCATGGAGAGGGCCAACTCGTGATGGAGTTGGGAGAAATTTGGATCTAGGGTTTGATTGAATAAAAGATTGTAGGTTTGAATAACAATGAAGTGGGTGGATAATGACCCATGTAGGATCCATATTTAAGAAAATGAATTAAAAGTACGAGAATGGATGAGAGTATGACAGGTGGCATGTAGTAGTAGTTATTTATTAGAGTAGTAAGATTTAAAAATCGTCATTTTCACTCCTCTAGAAGCAATTTTTAATGGGTCATATTTCTTTTTTAATATTTAAGCTCTTCTCGGATTTAAATACTTAAGGTTCCAATTCAATAGTATATTTGGGAGATCGGTTTCTTTACCGAAAATTCGTTATTTATTTACTTGTATTGTTTCAAAATTTTGGGTTAATGCATGAATGGAAATGATTGATTTTGGAAGTAACATGGTTGTGGCCGGTTCCTATGAGATTATTAACGAATTTACAAGGTGATCTTGCAAAAATATTAACAGGTTAGACCTTTTCAACGTTGGTTCGCGCACTAGCCAACATAGAGAGCCCTTTTGGATTAATATGGCTAGAGTGGGACGTCCATGGGCGGCAGCCTTAAAAACGAACGAGTGTGGGTGCGGTCGGACATTTGATTTTGCTTATTTTATTCATTTTTGTATATATTTAAATGGAGTGGGTTTTTACTGGTTACGCTATCTATATTAATAACTATTACGCCATGCTTATATTTAATTTTAAATGTAGTAATTGGCTAAAATCATGAAAATACGAAATATTTTAATTAACATAGTCTTTACATTATTTCTATTTTTTAACTATCATTAACGGGTAATCTGAGGTAACCCAATAATAAGAGGCAGTTTCATATGATGGCAATTGTTGACAGCGTTGGATAGTTCAAACCGGTGAAACTGTAAGGTCTTTATACCAAATCTTTAATACTATTTATCTATACAATACTTAATTTATATATATTATTCTATTAATATGATATTTGTTTATTATAAAAGTTCATTAATTTTTTTTATAAATAGTTAGTTTATTATTAAAAAATGTAATTATGATAAATAACTATAAGAAGGTGCTGATAGTGCAGAAATACGGAACATGTATGTGTGTTCATAGGGTCAGAAAGAAAATATGTAGTTTTTGAACGATGAGCAAAAATTTAATGTACGAGCTGATTGAATGCGTTTGTGCGCATTTTAAGCTTTTGAGTTGGAAATGGTCTTAGAGTGTGTGAGAAACAACTAAAAGTAGGTTGTGTAAATGTTTGAAATCGTGAGAACCGAACCAGAACCGAAACCGAACTGGAACCTATTATAGTAAACCGATTCGGTTCCAGAACTGGTAAAGTTGGTTCTCTTTGATCGGTTTTGTGCCAAAACCGGTTCGGTCGTGTATTTATTAAATAGGTTGTGCAAACTTTACAAATTGCAAAACAAGTTTTTATATAATTGTGTATGTCTTCTTTCACGATAAAGTTGATTAAGATTACAACATGAACATCTATTATACTTTTTATTAAAACTTCATTGTTGAAGTTAAATAAATCATTAGTGGTAATAGATTAAAAGAAGATCATATAATTATATATTATATTACCTTGAAAGCTTGAATCAATATTGATATTAGCTGCTAGGTATTGAACGCAAAGAAAGCATATTTTAATTAAAGAATGACCGAATGGATGTCGGTTATTAAGTTACCTATAAAAAATGGGGATAGGTAAATTCATATAAAAAGTTTCTAATATTCCAGTTTTTCGATTCCACGTCTAGAACCCGTCGGTTATACCCGGAACCAAACGTGGAACTGTTTAATGCAAATACTGAGAGCCGAAAACCGTAAGGTAACACGTTAGCGGTTATGAGGCACGGTTCCGATTCCTCGGTTATGGAGGTTCCAAACCAACTAAAAGCCACTTGGATTGTAGACCATAGGTAAGACCCTAAGTTCAAACCTTAAAATGTTGATTTAATAATAAAAAGGTGTGTATTAGACGGTTTAAAAAAATTCTAAACGTATGTTGTTTGTGTACCAAGCAATTAAAAAGATTATTCTATATAAGAAGGAAAGATTTTGCTAGCATGAGAATAATGGGTCATATGAAATAAAAGCATGTAACTTCTTAAGCCCAAAAAGTTGAAAAAAAGATGCCGAAACCTAAAGATCAACAAAGTAGACTCATATCTTGTGAAGTAACTATTGAAGTTCACAATGTTTTTGGCAACAAAGAACAATTCATTTGTTGTCTACCTTTATCTTATTCTTATCAACAAAGAACGTTTATTTGCCGACTAGACTTTAGTGTGGCCTGTAACCTAGGTGGCATGGCACCTCATTTGCCGACTAGACTTCTACCTATTCTAATAAAGTAAAATAATTATGACACGTGTCAGTTTGTGGTTAATCCTTACAATTTTTTCCCTTTCAAAACTTATATATGGCAAATATAAAAAATTATTCACTTTTCTTTTACACTCTATTTATATTATATTTAATTAAATTATTCACTTTTATTTAAACTCTATTTGTATTATATCTATACATTTTTATACAAATAAATATTTACATATTATACTAATGTACATTGTTAGAATATATTTCACAACATACTTGGTGAAATTCAAAAATTTACAACAAACAATGTTTATTAAATATTGAAAATTTGTGAAAGATTTTAGCTATATCTTTCACATCGAAAGGCCTCATTGTTTTAAATTTTCCTTCAGTGGCATTGCTTCATTATCGTATACCGATTGTAGAACAACCCATTCTTGATTTAAAAGTCAAATATATTTGATGATATAATACGACTATATTTGTAGTACATTTTTTTACATAATATAAAGAGGCTTAGTTATCTTTTTTTATTTATATTAAATTATTTATTGTAATTTATACAATAATTTATTTCGTGTAATACACGGGTTTCTAAAGCTAGTTAATGTAATGTAACACGTTATATATCTATCTATTATCATGTGGTATTTTATGGAAAACGAAATTTAACTTTATTATTTAAAGATATTCTTTAATGCATTTATTATTTCATATTGTTATCCAAAGTTAGGAATTTAGTTTAAATTTGCTTTTGATTTTATAGATTGTATAAGTTTATTTGTTTTTGAACGTCATTAGCTAGGTGGCAGCGATGTCTCTCCCAAATAGTCATAACATTTACCAACATTTTCTTACCCAAGTTTGATTCTAGAATAGTGGTGTTCTCCCGCTTTTAATGACAGTTGGATTCGAATCTAAGACCCCTAAGGAGTAGGGCCAGCTTAAAGAATGTGGAGGCCTAAATCGAAACAAGATTTTGGGGCCTTTTCATGACAATTGTTAAAAATTTCTTTTTTTTGTTTATTACAAGTTTTGAACTAATAATTTATACGTTAGTAACTTTACCAATTAATGCTTCTTTTTTTTTTTAATTTGGAGGCCTTAATTAAGTGTTTTTCGCTGTCCCACGAGCCATTCCTGCTAAGAAGAAAAGCCTTGTGACAAAACTCCCTCGGGATGGTGTTTGTATAAGTTTATCACCAACCATTTATTGGCAAACATAATTAATTCAAATAAAAATTCACAAATTCTAAATCTAAAACATTATAAATCGATCCAAACACAAACCCAAAATTCAAAAAATATCCATAGGTAAAGATCCAAAAATTGATTCAAAGTGGGTCATCATGGGGAGGATTTGGCAGGGTGGATAACTTCAAAGTTAATATGTATACTTCTATTAAAATGAATATATACCTGTATATAAGGCTGGAATAGGTGACACCGTGACAGAAAAATGGATATAGGTAATTGAAAAATCTACAAAAAAATTATAAAACAATATCCATTTTATTTAATCATGCTTATATATATATATTTGCTAAAATTACATATCATACAAAAATATAATACATAAGTACATGATAACGTTAACTCAAATTTCGAAAAGCTAAATTATATTTATAGGGCCGGGTTAATGTACAAGTGAGAAATAGTGTGAATCGTTCAAAGTCAAGACATAAAGACACCATGACAATTGTTGATTACACGAATAGTGTAATTACTCTACAACACATAAAACAAAGCAGCATAATAAAATTATGCTGCAATTTACAACTATTGTACTTTTATTACGCTACAATTTTACAAATAACGTATTAATTATTAATTACTCTACTTGTAAAACCGTCGCATAATAACTATTTCGCTAGTTGAAAATCTATTGCTGGGTAATCACGCTCTTTGAGTAATCACCAAACTTCCGTCGTGCGTTTCTCTTTTGATTTGCACGATAATTCCTATTTGTATTTGATCTAAACACTATATTTATACTATAAATTCTTCCTATAAACCAACCGAGTCTCTTAACTTCTTTATTGCCGCTACCCTATATCCTCTTTTAGCACGTGTGCATAATGCATAAGAAGATAATCAACCTAGTGAAAATATAATACATAAGTACATGATAACGTTAACTCAAATTTCGAAAAGCTAAATTATATTTATAGGGCCGGGTTAATGTACAAGTGAGAAATAGCGTGAATCGTTCAAAGTCAAGACATAAAGACACCATGACAATTGTTGATTACACGAATAGTGTAATTACTCTACAACACACAAACAAAGAAGCATAATAAAATTATGCTGCAATTTACAACTATTGTACTTATATTACGCTACAATTTTACAAATAACGTATTAATTATTAATTACTCTACTTGTAAAACCGTAGCATAATAACTATTTCGCTAGTTGAAAATCTATTGCTGGGTAATCACGCTCTTTGAGTAATCACCAAACTTCCGTCGTGCGTTTCTCTTTTGATTTGCACGATAATTCCTATTTGTATTTGATCTAAACACTATATTTATACTATAAATTCTTCCTATAAACCAACCGAGTCTCTTAACTTCTTTATTGCCGCTACCCTATATCCTCTTTTAGCACGTGTGCATAATGCATAAGAAGATAATCAACCTAGTGAAAATCCGACGAGCGATAACATAGTAACATGGGTATATCATATTCAAAACATCACATACAAATGAATTATGCGGTTCTCATCATATACTTCCTTTATAACTTGTATAAAACTATTTGATAATTAGTTTATAAAATCAGAAAGTGATTGAACACAATCACAAAGACAGCTTTACAAAAAATGGTCAAATCGATTTCCTTGTTGGTTTTGTCATGAAGGGATTTGGCTTATTATAGAGTCGTGTTATGATGATGAAGATAATATTTGGCAGGCTGGCTGGCTTAGAGCTGAGCTGGGTCTGGGATTGGTCATTTGTTGGTGGCGCCAGAAGGGAACACCAAACAATGGGCTTTCTTCGCCCACCGTTAACATACATCTTTCATATCTTATTATTATTATTACACATGTTTTGACACTTGTTCTTTTCATATTTTATACATCATGTGATACTTCCATCATCAATACAATCTTAGAGGTCCAGTTAAATTGGAATATCCCATTTTCAGCCCTTACAATGTTTATTAGTCTTTTCTCAACCCTTCATTGTTAGGCTTGTATGTCCGATTGTTAGATGTTCTTAATAAGATGTTTTTCTGATGATAAGTGTATTATTATTTTAAAGAATTAATTTTAAGTAATAAATAACAATATTTGTTAGACAAATGACAAGGCTCATCTCAAGTTGTTTGATCTATCCGATTAGAGGTTGGAATTTCAGCCAGGTATGGGTTGTGTATGGATCATGGGATGATCAAGGTTGTTTATGAGGATTCAGGTGCCTTATGCGATTAAAGAAATGAGCTCCTACATTGCAAACCTTTATATATATATATATATATATATATATATAGAGAGAGAGAGAGAGGTGAGTTCACTACGAAACCAAGATTAAACGAACCAGTGTAATTGAGTGGATGTGGCTAGTATATAACCACTCTCTTTGTAAGCCTAATCAATACAAACAATTACAATTACAATTACAATTACACACATAAATGTGTTGTTACTAAAACTAGCATTAATCCATGTTTAAATTAACACGTGACATAATACTTATTTATTTGAATGATTAAATTTTACATTTACAGAGATTGAATAATTGATATCCTGTTTTATATCATAATAATCACCTTGACTTTACAACCCCAGTGGAAATGGCCACACATGACATACTATAGTTATATAAATATAATAGTGTTTGAACCAACGTTAATTCTCAATATAAATCTACATGTGAAAAGTCATTCATCAATTCTAAACACCCAATAAAAAAACGTCAAAGCTACCTATGTAAAGAAAGGAAAAAATAACATTTTATAATGTAACTTTTAATTTAATTATATTGCATGAGAAAGACATTTTGTTTTAAAATAATCTTTGTTGGGTGGGAGTGTAACAAGAAAGAAGAAATAAACATACTTTTATAAAAAAAAATACACTTAGTGTTGAAAACTCGGTTATAACCTTTGCATTTTCAATATTTGTTCTTTTATCTTGTTGGCCCAATACTTTCATTGTCTTTGATATTCTTTTTCATTCATTTCCTTACAACGTAAATAATTTTAGCTTTAGTATTTTAGGTAAACCTGCAAGATCACATGACCATACATGATACAACGATTGTGTGTTGATAGCACATCAACAAGTATGTGTTCCATAAGACCAACTGTTATCACAAAAGTGAGTGTGGGGTGGGGTGGGGTGGGGTGGGGGGGGGGGGGGACATAACCCATAAATCGATGCTACAATGACGAATAGTTTATGATTACCCACGAGTATATAAACTAACCGCGACGACGCGTTTGATTACCAAATGTACCGAACTGATTAGTTTACCTGGTAAACATTACGCATACGAGTAGTTTATATGTAGTTAACTCGTCTTGACTAGTTTACTTTGTTTACATTCCCCATACTAGTAGTTTATTAGTAATTAACTCGTTCTGATAAGTTTACATGATTTACATTACCCATACGCGTAGTTTATAGGTAGTTAACTCGTCGTGTCTTGTTTAGCTTATTTACATTCCAATACGACTAGTTAATTAGTAACTAACTCGTCTTGGCTAGTAATTAAGTCCAACTGATAAGTTTACCTTAATTATTCATATTCATTTGATGTCAAAGGTATATTCAAGTCCGGAACAAACCCACCAATTTCCCCGTTTCATTTCCGTTTGTAAGTAACTCATTTGACATAAAACTTTGTTTTTGTAAGGCCCCGTTACCGGTGCCTCACATTTGGGCGTTGGATTTACACATCAACATAGTTCTAATCGTCAGAGTTAATAAAAACATATGCGGAATATAAACACTTTCATAAAACATCACGTAAATCCATAACTTGTCTTAAAATAAACTTTCTTGTCTTTCAAAATAACATAACATTAAACGTAATCGTCTTGAGTCTTCCGATGCCAGCCTCTTATTCAATGCCACGTGTCCCCTCAAGCGAACTGCCTCATCCTACTCACCTGCGTGCATACTAAAAGTGAGCTACGCTGAGTGAGTTCTAGTTAATCAAACATAATACAATATATACGCTTACCTTCAATCATGCATCCGAAGATACATAATAATTACTTTGCTAACTTACTCTCATTACATAATTTCATACGTATATTCATACTTTATTACTTTCATTCTATATAGATACTGTCCATTCTATCTCAGATATTATTAGGGTCTGGTCCCTCTTTCCTTTGTCTATCTCAGATATTTTAGGGTCTGGTCCCTTTCTTGTCTATCTCAGATATTATTAGGGTCTGGTCCCTTTTCACTTCTCTATCTCAGATATTATAAAGGGTCTGGTCCCTCCTTCTCTATCTCAGATATTATTAGGGTCTGGTCCCTCTTTCTTCATCTTCGTACATACTATCTTTACATACCCATAACATACATACTTTCTTTAATCAATCATACATATTCATATATTGTACGTATAACTATCATACACATTCGTCCATCATAAACATATCTCCCTTGTTGGCACGTGCAATATCCGAAGATCGTTCACGTACCGACAAGCTTTCATTCACATTTAAGATATACACACATAACATATAAACCATATAAGGCATACACTTACCAGTTAAGGTAAGTGTATTAACTATCACATCGAGTATGTACACAACCCCGAAAACATAACAAGGAAATGAGGCTAGAAACTCACCTGAATGCGGTTACGTTCACCGTTAATCGTAATCCCTTTCTTGAGCTGTGCACGGATAACTGTATAATATTTACATGTATCAATTAACTATTACTACTCATAACGTATTTCTATCTTTATATAACCCACAACGAACGGAGGTCCGGGGGCAGCGCCCCTGGCAGCGGGGTTCTAGGGGCGGCAGCCCCTAGCAGGATCCAAGGGGCAGAGCCCCTGGCTAGGGTCGAGCTGCCAGGTCAGCTTGGAAAAATTTTATTTCCATTAACTGTCTTAACACATTTTCATTAAGATTTTAATTTATTTTCTAAGTTGGGCTTAGCATCTTATGGGCTTAATTAATTCAGTCCAACTGTTCATTTGGGCCCAAATGGGTCTAGGCCCAAACCAAACAGAGAACAGATCAGTCGAGAACCCTTTGGAGAGAACTCATGACCGAGAACCATGTTGACCGAAAACACATGTTGACCGAAATCCCATACTTGGCCGAGAACACGGGTTGGCCGAGAACCCTCAGTTCTTGCCGAGAACACCCAGTTCTGGCCGAAAACCCTCAGGTGAGGTGTGTTCAGCTCATCTTTCCATTTTTGTGACTTTCACCTAGCCCAGTTAACCGTTTTATGGTTCAATCCATGAACTTTTAACCCTTAATCATCATTAGTCATACCCGTTCCACACCCATTACTATCACGGCTTCAAGATCTATCTTGTTTTAGGCATAAAGCTTAGACCTTTATACCTTTAAGACGTTCTAGGCTAGATCTAGGGTTCATCTATGAGCCGTATATAACCATATGTCTATTAAGTTCGTTTTAATCATCAAGTTTGCATTTTTATGATGTATCTAGACCCGATCTACTCTAGTGTTAAGTTTCAAGGCAACCCGTTCATAAAAACGTAACCTTTAAGGTTAAAGAACATACCTTTATACGGTTATTAGGTCGCGACTAGCTTGATACGTGATCGAGGCCTTGTTATCTTGCTTGTATGATCAAAGATCTAACCTTACTAAGATCGGTTAAGGGTTTGGATAATGGCCGGCGGTTATGGGAGGTGTTTATGGCTTAAGTGTGTGTTTTTAAGGTGTAGAGAGAATAGGATGGAAATGGAAAGATTTAGGGTTTAAGGGGTATTTATGCTCCCTTAATCTCATGGACCTAAGACCCATCTTTCCTTTTTAGTCCATGATTTAATCCATCTAATTAGCCTATTTATCTCTCCCCCTTTCGCATTATTTTATTATTTACTAACTCGGATAAATTCTCTTCCGTTAAAACAAATAATATATTAAGATATTATTATTGAAATTTTGGGATGTTACAGTTTTGCAATGTCTCCATTGTCATCCTCAAAAACGTAGATATAAACGACTTCATATGGTCTTCCTTTAGCACGATTTAGAAAAAGTGTCATGCCATTAGGGCTGTCACTTTTACCCGAAACCCGACCCGAAAAATCCCGTACCCGAACCCGAACTAACTCGACTCGAAAAACCCGAACTCGAGAAAAGACTAACCCGAACCCGAACCGAAGTAATTCGGGTTGGTTCTCGGGTTTGATTTAGAAGATTTGGGTTAAGCCGAAAAACCCGAATAAACTTTTAGTTTTGAAATTAAATATATTTTTATGTATAATAGGTTAAGTTTAGTCACTAAAGGTTATTAGAATCTGGCTCTAATCGACTATTGTCATTCTAACTATTATGGATCGATTGCTTATTAAAAATTTATGAATTCCGTTTATTACTAATAGCAACCATAATCGAACAACCAAATCACGCCCGATTGAATACGGTTATGGTTCTAGTAAGTTTTACTCTTCTTTTGAATTGCTTTATCAAGTTAGGTTAATTTATTATTTGATTATATGTGTTATAAGCAAAGAAGAATATTTTGTTTTAATTTTAGCATTATAGTTTTTAAAAAAATTTTGGTTTTGTGTTTTTTTTAGGACACGAAACCCGATTAACCCGACCCGAAAAAACCCTAACCCGAATTACCCGAACCCGAAAAACCCGTGAGAGATTTGGGTCGGGTTTCGGGTCAAGATTTAAAACTTTGAAACCCGAATAACCCGAAAAACCCGAAACCCGAAAAACAAACCCGAAGAACATCCCTACATGCCATAGTTGTCGTGTATATCCACCAGATATGAGTAATTACAGATCTTATAAGATAATCGTTTAACATGACCTATTTTAAAACGACTAGTAACAAAATCTATAAACTCACAATAACCGAACCTCAAGGATAGAGATACACCTTGCCGCCCACAATCAAACGAAACATACTTAGTGGCTTCTTTTGTTTCTTCCCACTTTAAGTCATAACAAACGATAATATTATCAATTTCCTCCTCCATTGATGTGCGGGTTCAAATCAACAAGAACATGACGTTTATATAAACCCAACAACTTCAAAACAACATTGTAACGACTAGTTTAAACTATAAAGTAATGAGACGACTAGATTGTTACGTTAAACTAGCCAAGACGAGTTAGTTACTAATTAACTACTCGTATTGGAAAGTAAATAAGGTAAACGAGACACGACGAGTTAACTACCTATAAACTACTCGTATGGGTAATGTAAATCGTGTAAACTTATTAGAACGAGTTAATTACTAATAAACTACTCGTATGGGAATGCAAACAAAAGTAAACTAGTCAAGACGAGTTAACTACATAAAAACTACTCGTATGCGTAATGTTTACCAGGTAAACTGTCACACCCCGGCTTAGGGCTTAGGCGTATGACCAATAGTTGGTACCTGTTTTGTAAATACATCAGAGTTGCGGTTTATTTTAGCGGAAGACTTTGGTTATAATAAAATATTAATTTATTTGAAACTTCTCGGATAATAAATATCCGAGTGTTTGATTTATAAATCATGTTTTAAATCTTGTTTATGATAATTCAATAGTTTAAAACTGAGCCATCTCTACCTTACGAGCATCTATCTTCATGAATGACTATATTCTTTGTACCTGTGCTAATATGTATTCCCTGAAATGTGGGGAAAAATACGTCAGCTATATGCTGGTGAACACGTATGACTCTATAAAACATTTGAATGACATTATAATACAAATATAGTTTTCTCTACAAGCTCAGCAGAAGCATTTCTACTTCTGGTCTATGTACCACTGCCCTACACACACAATCGTTCCCGAGCCACGTAGCTCTTACTGGGAGACTAGTTATGACCGTTAGCCCGCGGCCACGTAGCCTTTGAATGATTTAGGCTGAACGGTTATGTTTGGATCCAGACACATGTGTAATCGGTATGAGTTGATTTTATTCTCTACTTTGTATTATAACGTTTTAGAGATCACAAGACCTCATGTAAACATTGATTGACTCGCTAAGACAAACACCCGTTCGTCTCATTGAGTATAAATATATTTGACTGATAAAAAGGTTAACGTATTCACGTTATAAAAGGTTTGAACGTATTCACATTATAAAAGGTTTGAACGTATTCACCTGTGATTGACTGTTCTGAATGATATGGTGATTTTGTTTGTAACCTTGACTGTGAATGAATGATTGATTGACTGACTGATTGATTGATTGACCTATAATAAAATAGGTATATAAATATCCTAATCGTCTCTTGATACGGTATAGACCTTCAGTCTGGTTTAAATACCTTTAAACCTTGATTGATCATTTGTTTGAATAAAATATTTAGACCCGTAGTCTTTCTGTTTATTTACCAAATCATATGATGAGTTTCTTCCTCATGAAGAAACATCTATAATCTGTTTCTTCTTCAAGAAGAAACATTCATTGACTGCTATGCATGTAAAATCTTATGTTTCTTACACATGAAGAAACAATGTTTTAACTATATTCTTTGTATACGAATGCTATGTTTCTTAATCGTGAAGAAACTATATTTCCTTATGAATGTAAAACTGATGTTTCTTAGTTGTAAAGAAACACTATTATAATCCTTTGTATGTTTAAAGCTATGTAAACATAATTATGATCAAGGTTTGGGCTATACCCCTGAGGAGGTTGTATGTGGCATATGAGTTCTTACCATATGGTCAATTCTATAGATGAGGAGGTTGTATGTGGCATATGAGTTCTTACCATATCTCCTATCTCTTTGGGAAACCTAGATATATATCGACTAACTTTGTTGTTTTCTAAGTTGTCTAGATGCGGAGTTGATCGGGTATATTCAAGGAACTTAGTATTGTACTCTGCGAGATTTGTTACATCTATCTTAGTTTGAATATGATTGATTTCGGGTATGGGGAAAAACTTTTGTAACACAAGTTCTTTGAATGCTTCCCATTTCATTTGATACAAAGTATTTCTGCCCTTTCTCATGATTAGAATGTTCCACCATTCTAGAGCTTCATCTTTGAATTTCAAAGATGCGTACTGAATCTTTTGAATCTCAGTTTATTGACTAATAATGACGATGGACTCGATTTCCTCAAGCCATTGTAAAGTTGGTATAACACCTTGGTTGCCGTAAAATTCTTTTGGTTCATAGGTTTTGAAATCCTTAAATTACAACCTTGAGTTACTCCATGATTCTTGAGCTTACAGAATCGATTGGGGATTATGAATGCATTTATCATGATGTGAAGATTTTCGATATGGATGGGTTCTAACGATCTTACTTGAATGTTTATATATCTTTCCTTTATTTCATCGATGAAAGGAGTCATTGTGTTATAAATTCTTTCTTTGTATCTTAACTAAACATCGTTTAGGAATCTCGTGATCAGGTTGTGTCTTGTTCTTGTTACTTCATTGATCATTATTTGCTTAAATGTTTAGGTTCGATATTCTGTAAATGGAATTACATTAGTATGAAAGAAACTTATATACTGATGATAAACTACGTGATATGTGAACTTAATGCTACAAGTATAAGAACTTCTTGATTATCAATTTGTCGTATTCTTAGAGGAATTTCTTTCTAACTTTGTCTCTTCTTTTTCTCGGACCTTAACTAACTTTTCCTTGAGATTATTCGTCTTGTTTTAAACATAATCCATATGTATTGTCTCATGTATAAGATAATATATCTTATAACTACCATTGCATTTCTGAATATGAGGTTTTATAGAGATAATATGAGGTTTTAACTATATTCTTTGTATACGAATGCTATGTTTTTAATCGTGAAGAAACTATATTTCCTTATGAATGTAAAACTGATGTTTCTTAGTTGTAAAGAAACACTATTATAATCCTTTGTATGTTTAAAGCTATGTAAACATAATTATGATCAAGGTTTGGGCTATACCCCTGACTATGGTCTAAGCCATATAATAATAATACCATAACGACTTAAAGGGTGTTTGGGATTCCTTATTTCGCCTCCTTATAACTTTTCATTAAGTTAATAAGTTACAAAAGTGTAACTTATGGAACTTTTCCTCTCATAGTATAAGCAATCCCAAATACCTTATTACTTTTCAAAAAGTTTATAAGTTATAAGTTGGTGAAAATAAGTAATCCCAAACACCCCCTTAGGTCAGAACCCTTACCTTACACGGGTATTCGAAGGTAGATACCTAAGTTTGTATGAGCAGCACTTCTACTCTATGTCGCATATTGGTGTTTAGATTGTCAGAACTTCGGGGCTTAGCACGAACTTCGAGGTTGGCACGCAAAACGAGGCAACATATGGTGGCCGTCGTGACGTGCACGTACTTCGAGATAGAATGTCGGGTTATTCTCGTGTAGCACGCACTTCGAGGTTTCGTCAGTGTATGGCACGGATTACGAGGTAACGATTGTCGGGTCGGCACGGAAAGCGAGGTAGAGTGAGTAATTTCTAGAGAGGGAAAGTTTGGTGTGAGAAAATGAGATGACGTTCACCCCCCTTTTATAGCTGATTTTGGATCCCATCGCGGTACGCGATGGGTCCTCTTCGCCGGCCGTCGCGTACCGCGACGCCGCCATTTTTGCATGGGCGCCACGTGTCCTTCCCTGCTGCCACGTGTCACCAGAGTGTGACACGTGTCCCTGAGTCATCACGGCCCATCGCGGTACGCGATGGCCGCCTTCTTGGACTCATCGCGTAGCGCGATGGGTCCATGAATATTATTTTTCACTTTTAGTCCCTTGTCTTTGATAGGTAGCGCGATGGGTCCATGAATATTATTTTTCACTTTTAGTCCCTTGTCTTCGATAGCTTGTCATTTCTAGTCTAATTCTCGTTGTCCAAAAAATACTAAGGCGACACTTAAGCGGCTCGCGGCGATGCGAGCGTGCGAAGTGCAAAGTGCGCCATCAAAGCGCCACATTGCGCCCATCGCCCGTACGTGTGCGCGTCGGGTGCTTCGCACCCTCCGCTAGGACCACTGGGTGCATGCTAGGCATATAAGAATATTATTATGGAAAATCTATTCCTTATAAAGAGCTTCCATTTCTTTACCACTTTCCATGTGGGATGGAATTTCCTTATTCCATATCCTTAACATAAGATAATTTTGTTTAAGGAATATTTCCTTATAGAATGATCTTGTTTTCTTTATTTAAATTTTCCCAACACTTATTTTAGGGAATTTTGATCCTTCAATTTTACTTAGTTGTTAAATTTGGATCGAAATTTTGGGGATGTTATATAAACTAACCGGTTCGGTACATTTGGTAATCAAAGCATCGTCGCGGTTAGTTTGATAAACTACTCGTGACTGGTAAAGTTATAGAATCTACTCGTCGCGACTAAATGATTTCTTATTTACTCGTGCGCGTTGATTACAAGACTTTAAACTTATTTAATCTTTACGAGTAGATGATTAGTGAAACTGGTCGTTACAGTTAGTTTATAGACACATGGCAAGTTTTAATTGGTTACACAAACTACTCGTGGGTAATCATAAACTATACGTCACGACTAGTTTATAATACATATTTTGGGAATTTGTTGGAAATGACACCTAAAATCTGAAAAACATATTCATAAAGGCTTATTTTGGTAATTTCCCCTTTTTCTTTTTTGTTTTTTTAATATATTAGTTGGTTAACTAACCCCCTTCCATTACACTTGTTTTTTGAGTTGGTTAGTTAAAGTCCATTGTCTACGTGACAACGACGTGACGTTTTAACCAACCAAACAATAACACAAAGTCTACGTACTTTAGCTTGATGTGCTCGTATTGTTTGTTGCTTTATGCTATTACGTTGTTTGTTGCACTAGAGTTCTACCCTATTTTTTGTTTCTACTACGTAATTTTAGATTCACATATGAGCTTGTTTCATAAAATTTATTTTATTCATGTAACTAAATAAACAAAACGTTCACACTTTTTTTAAAAACCTGAAATCAAAATCTTTTGAATCTCTGTTAGTTTAATCTCCAATAAATAAAATAATAATAAATCAAGTTTGGTCAATAACATCCAAACCACATAATGTGAAATTGAAGACCAGCCTCATTTTGGGGCCTAATGTAATGGCTAGACTTGGGCTTGCTCTAATGTAGACTTGCCCAAGCTATTATTATGGTACCATTCAAGGCCTTATTGGTCACTTTTATTTTTACTTAAATATTAGTAAATATTATTTATATTTAAAGATTTTTAACCCTAGGTTAAGTTTTGGGATATATGAGTAAAATAACAATCTGTTTTAGATTTGGTTAGATTTCACTTTTTTTTTTTTTGGGGGGGGGGGGGGTGTTGTTTGAAGCTAGTTACCCTTTTAAACTAAAAGAGTAATGGAAATGTCAAAACTTAAACATCTGGTCTAATGACAAATTGACAATGATGAAAATATTAAAAATTGATGAAAGTTGAACACAACCGTAGAATAATTATTTTGAAAACTAGGAATAGAACCCCGCGACTTCTTAGAAACCACGATAATTTATGACACAAAACAAACCTTGTATAAATTTACGAATTTGAATTTAACTCAAACAAGTCTGGATTAAGAAACCACCCGTGTTTATCCAAAGAGGTTCATAAGTTAATCTGTTTATTTTTATCATTTAAAAAAAAATGTTTTACGACACACATAAAATTCCTTTTTAGGACAACTACCATAAATAGTGGTTGGCTACCAACGTCTACCAAGTCACTTAAAACACAAACCAATCAACTAAAAAACATGTAAAATGACGATGCAAAAGCTTTTAATACAATCTGTAAACTGCTTGTATAGCCTCTTAAATGAATAAGTAGCATATTTTTATTCCTAAAAAAATATGGATCTTTCAACAAAAACAAAATTATAAAGTTACAATTGATGTATATTTTTTAACATGGGTCAAAATGGCGTGAGTCTATTGAAGGCGATAAGAGAGGTCTCTGAGTTGTTGCGGGTCAACCTCTGAAGGAGAACGAGTCAAAGCACATTGTGCGGTTGTGGTTTTGGGGAAAGCAATCACATCCCTTATTGAAGCGCTACCGCTCAGTAGCATAACCAATCTATCCAACCCATACGCGATTCCTCCTGTAAACCAGTTTTCATTTAATAAAGTCAAATTCTTAAATAAAAAAAATAATATAACTTGACTGTCAAAGTCAACAATAATGAGTTTCAAATTCATAACTGGCAGCAATCTTGCCAGAAACTTCATGAATCGATTATTAAGAGGTGAAGTTTTTATCATGATTATCACAGTAATTTCTTGAAAGATTTAGTTTTGTTAAATCGATCTTAATGTTGAAAAATAACCATTTGACCTTAAAAAGTCAACGGTCTCCATTTTTCTTGTTTCTCAAGTACCCGTTTCTCCAAAAAAACATCATTTAGTTTTTGAATAACAATATTGATAGTACTGATTTTGGCCAACAACATATCTCCAATCTTGATAGATACATATCTTTATTGAGTTTGACTTTATTAGTCAAACATTTTTATAACTTATTTTGGGATTTCATACCGTGTGGAGGAGCACCCATGTCCAGAGCTTCTAGAAGATAACCAAACTTGGCTTCAGCCTGCAAATATAAACAAAAGCCGGCCAATCAAAGAATTTAAAAGATAAAAAGTTAATTACTTATAATTTATATAAAAAGGAGTTCAACATACAACCACTATGAGCTGTATCTTCTCACCTGCTCAAGAGAAATGCCAACTATTTCTAGAACCTTCTGCTGGACATCACGCCGATAAATTCTCAAACTTCCCCCACCAATCTATAATAAAAAACAAATTAAAAATTAAATCTTTTTTAAAAGCATCTTGTAAAAAACTCAACATTTCATCTTGTAGGTCGTATTCATATCGCTTTATTTTAAAAGGTATGTGACTATGGGTCCATTTTATAAAATATGAACAAGCCTATGGGCCCAATATTATAAAGATTAGAACTAATTACACGGTTAGTCGTGTGACTTATCCATATTGTTCCCAAAAATTACATGTTTACTCCAGTGATTTTTGGATGGCCGCCAGACTTTTCTGTTAAATTTTTAAAAGTAACCAATATACCCTTTAAAATTTAAAAAACCTAGATTTTAAAATGATTCAAATACCCATATATTAAAATACTAAAAACTAAAGTATGCATATTTGGGTAAACCGTAAACAACAAAAATCAACCGTGTAATTAATTAAAAAATTACGAATATACCCTTACTCTTTCTAGAAAAGTACCTCAACGCCATTGTAGACCATGTCATAAGCCAAGGCACGAGCGGTTGAAAGATCATTCATATCTTCAGGATTAGGGGCGGTAAACGGGTGATGTAGTGCCTCAAGCCTTTGCTCGGAGTCATTCCATTCAAACATCGGAAAATCCGTTACCCACAAGATAGAATGCTTAGACTGTGTATATAATAAAAATAATATCTCAGAATAATATGAAGAAAAGTCAAAATGTATTACAATAAGAACTTACATGGTCAACCAAGCCCAACATGTTGGCAACATACAGCCTAAGTCGGTCTAAGGTTTTGTTGACCGATGAAGTGGGACCCACTGCAAACAAGATAAGGTCACCAGGTCCCGCCTCAAATCTTTTCAAAAACAATTCTTTCTTAGTGGGATCCAAACTTGATGTTAGTGCAGGAACCCCTTCAAGTTGACCTACAAATAAAGTATAGGTTGACTAAAAGTCAATGCGTGCACACATAAGCATTGACTTTATAAGAGCATGTGTATATATATATTTAATTATTACCATCTTCCGTTATCTTCAAAAATGGCAAACCCTTGGCCCCGGATTTAATTGCTTCACTAACAATGTCACCTTTTTTAAGAGCGGTGTTGGAAAAGAATTTTGATCCCGAAGGGATGCACAATACTTTTACTATTCCTCCGTTATTTATAGCGTCTGTGAAAACTTTGAAAGAAGAATCTGAGAAAATATCAGACACCTGAAATTAAGATGATAAAAGTATAAGGGTTGCATATATCTTTTAATTAAATTCAGAGTTAATATCATAAAAAAGCAACACGCTTCTTTATTTTTTACAAAAGAAATCACTAAGAATAATTTTGGCAAATAAAAGTAACACAAAATGTATTTTTTTTTTAAAACATGAAAAAGTCCCCCAAAACAATTTTGCAAAGTCTCTATGCTTTTCTATAATGTGTACTTGTGAAAAAAATATTCAAAATAAGTACCCGCCATTAAACTCGTATAAATAATATTATATAATAATGGTTCATTGTTTTAAATAGTTTTCAGTATTCATAAGTGCATGCATTTAAGACAAGTGTAAAGATCTAATACAATAAAAACGGGTTTGAGTGACTTTTTCATGTTTTTTTGACGTGCACTCGCCAAAATTATTTTGATGGTCTTTTTCAACAAAAATGAGAAAATATGTTTGTTTTTATCAGATTAACACTTAAAATAGAGCAGAAAGTAACATTGCATTTTGGACATGATATTTACATCTTTGAGTTCAAGATCAAAACGTGTATCTGGTCGGTCTGAGCCATAACGGTTCATTGCTTCAGCATATGTAAGCCTGGGGAACGGGTTCGGCAGCTCAACTCCTTTAATATCTAGAAAAACCTGCAACGGGCCATATTGAATGAATAAATCCAATAAAACTTGAAATCAAAATTTTATAAAAGTGTTTCTAACCTTTCTAATCAATTCTTCATTGAGCTTTAACATGTCTTCAAGGGGGGTGAAAGCCAACTCCATATCCAATTGTGTGAATTCTGGTTGTCTATCTGCCCTTAGATCTTCGTCCCTAAAACATCTGCTGGAATTAGTTAAAAACTAGATAAAATCACAAATAAATTTAATAAGAGAAACGTAGACAAAAGGCTACCTTGCTATTTGATAGTATTTGTCAAACCCGGAGATCATTAGCATTTGCTTGAACAATTGTGGACTTTGAGGCAAAGCGTAGAATGTTCCTGGCTTCATAAAGTGAACTAAAGTGAATCAGGATACAATTATATATAACATACCATTCTTGAATAAACTACTTAAAAAACTTTTGCATAAGTATGCTATACAAGACCAAGGATGTCTAAAATAACGTTCGAAGAGAATTTCAAGAACAATTATAGATAAGTTTGAATGACTTTAATGATAACATAGACTTCAGTATAGTATAGAAAAGAAAACTTACGCTTTGTGTTACATATTTTTATGCGAGTTTGTAGCAATGTTGTCATTTATGTTTGATAACAAAATCATTTCAGAATCGAAGTTTTTTAATGGAAATGTTCACTAACACTAGAATTCTCACATCATGCTCGTTGCACTTTGATGAACAGCGACTCTTAATATCAGGATATTTTTTTATACTACTTTTAGTTGTCTTTTAAATATACTGGAGACTTAAGTGCCAGAAGCCAAAGTCATGTGCAATCTTTATATGTATATCAAATCTTTGAACAACTATTTTACAACTGGAATAAGTTATTTTAGGTTACGATGTATATTTACAATTAAGTGTAAGAATTTAGTGCATACATTGGAGTTGAACCAAATTTTGTTAATTCAAAATCAAATGTAAGTTCTGCTACAGTAGGAAGCATATAAAGTGTCTGTGAGCATGCCTAACACATACGAAAGCATGCTCTAGTTTCAAGCATAAGTTACGTGTAATTATTGGATGTACATGAAAATTGTTAATATTACCCTAGCATGCAAAGAAGCAGCATTCAGTAACTGATAAGTCTTATTATAACAGTTTTGCTCAAAATGAAATCCTATCAGATTCACAAGTTCTTTTGATGTTTTTATATATAATGCACTTTTGAATTCAATTGCAACTGAGATTTTAATATAGTTGGATACTTGGATATGATTACAAAAACAAACATTTGGTTAACAATCAAATATGTATATTGCATACACGGATTTTACAATGTTTATGTACGATCTCTGTATATCTTGGTGGTCCTAAACAGACACGTAAGTGGTAAATTGTATAAACGTTTTAAAAGATGACAGATCTGGTAAAACATAAAGACAATTGACTTGATTTCTTTGTAAAAAGTAGAATATAGATTACATTATATAGAACCTTTATAAATACATTATGTCACTCATAGCTTTAAGTAGCAAATGAAAAATAGCTAAAAATTATAAATATAAATACGAATTAAATTACCTGAACTCTTGATGGAACCAAATAATCCCTAGCGCCTTCAGGAGTTGACCTTGAGAGTATTGGAGTCTCAATCTACCTTACACCCATGAAAAATTCAGAATCAAAACAAACCAGATACTAAAACTTTTTAAATAAGCCATTGCAAATTCATAATTCAGATTTTTCATGAATCAATTATCATAGTGAGCTCTAAATAAATCCAATTTTAAAATGCAAAAGCAAATACGATTAGCAGTAAACATTTTATCGATTAATAATTTAGTTGATTGCCGGAGCAATAAAATCTTCGAGTTCAAACGTCAACTGAAACCTGCTAGAACAAAAAACCCAAATAAAACCCTAATAAAAGAGCATAAAAACCCCAAATTAAACCCTAATAAACAACCCAAATCGAAAAGAAAAACACTGATTTCATTCACGATTGTCACCCGGGACGAAGATGCGAAGAAGAGAGTACCGATTTAGGGGTTTGCCGGTTTCAAATGGAGATGAACCGGGATAAACATGACGATGGGGGTATCGAGTAGCGGGAATCGCCGAAGATGACAATGAAGAGGAGGAGTTGTTGCTATGCTGGTGAAGTTTATTGATGGCTGCTACTAAAAACCCTAAATCCTCATAGGTGAAGAGTGGTACATAAATCACAGGGAGTTGTACAGAAAAAGAACAGTAATAGGTTGGTACGATTATGACGGGAAGCCCGTACATCAATCTGTCCAATTAGTCCCGACTCAAAGACCCTCTCAGGAGAATACCCACCACAGGTAAGAAAACCTCTCCATTTTTAATGAGTCTTTATCGAATTTGATTTTCGATTCTAAAAACAAATAAACCTAATAACAACTAATCATTAATTAAGTTTTGCTATTGACTTAATTCAATTATAATTTTAGCATAATTTGACTAACCTCAACTAAATCCACTAACCCGAATAAATAAAATGTTTATTCACGTCACCCATCGAAATAGGGAATTAGAATTTGGTTTTGAACTAGTTGAAGTTGGTTTAGTTTGGTTTGGTTCGATTTCGGTTACCATAAAAAAAGGGAAGCTTTAAAATGAATAAATCGAAAATCAAAGACCAAACTGAAGAATACCTCTCGTGTTAAAAGGGTGTGTGAATATCAAAAAAGGTGTGTAAATAACCATTGCCGAATATTATAGTCTTATGCATATAATAGTATGAGTTGTTGGTCCAATAAAAACTCTCTAAATTGAATAGTAATTCTCCCTCACAAAGTAGATCCTCTTTGATACGTGCACATGTCCGGATAACCAATATTCCACGTAGCTACCATAAAGCCATGCACCCACATTCCACGTTACATGTATTTTCCTACTTTTATTCACATTTCCTTTTTACTTGATAGGTAGTTAACATTAGTGGGCTAGTAGTTAAAGGTTTTACGGTTTCGTGTAAGCCTATAAAGGCATGTCCTTGTTTAATATTTAGAATGAAGAAAATATATTGAAGTAAAATGTTATGTTCTTTCTCTTATTTCTTTGGAGCCTTTGTTTTCGGTTTAGCATTGGTAGCGGTGGAAGATGGCTGTTTTGGTGCCAGTTTGGGGTTTGGGATGCCGATGTGTCCTTTTTTTGGTTTTTGATGTGTGATTTTGGTGTAGGAAGGGTTTTGGAGCAAACGGTTTTGATGGTGGTGTAGTAAGTGGCCGTGGCGGTTCATGGCGTAACGGTGGTGGGCGAGTGGGTAGTGGAGGTGGAGGTTCTAGGCCGAGTCGAACACAAAATAACAAGAGTTGCTGTTGGTTTTTCTCGATTAGACTCCACATGTCGTCAATCATTGACATGGTGTGTGAGTCCATAGACTTACTCACCTTCCACCATGGACTCACACACCATGTCAATGATTGACGACATGTGGAGTCTAATCGAGAAAAACCAACAGCAACTCTTGTTATTTTGTGTTCGACTCGGCCTAGAACCTCCACCTCCACTACCCACTCGCCCACCACCGTTACGCCATGAACCGCCATGGCCACTTACTACACCACCATCAAAACCGTTTGCTCCAAAACCCTTCCTACACCAAAATCACACATCAAAAACCAAAAAAAGGACACATCGGCATCCCAAACCAAACCCCAAACTGGCACCAAAACAGCCATCTTCCACCGCTACCAATGCTAAACCGAAAACAAAGGCTAACCCTAAAATCCCAACCACACCAAACACCCACCCATACAAAAACATCAATTGGGTCTTGCCATTGAACAGCGAAGAACCGAATGCCACCGGAAAACATGCATGGCGACCACCATGGCGTGATATTGAGACGGCACCGAATTCCGCTGGGAGAGTCGAATGGCGTCCACCATGGGACAAGCATACCGATACCGTCCTTGAGGACAAGGACGTTTTTTAGGGTGGGAGTATTGATACGTGCACATGTCCGGATAACCAATATTCCACGTAGCTACCATAAAGCCATGCACCCACATTCCACGTTACATGTAGTTTCCTACTTTTATTCACATTTCCTTTTTACTTGATAGGTAGTTAACATTAGTGGGCTAGTAGTTAAAGGTTTTACGGTTTCGTGTAAGCCTATAAAGGCATGTCCTTGTTTAATATTTAGAATGAAGAAAATATATTGAAGTAAAATGTTATGTTCTTTCTCTTATTTCTTTGGAGCTTGATCCACTCAACGGATTAACTATTTTGGGAGATTGACCATCTCGAATCGGTCCCTATCACTCTTTTTAATATATATAGTAATATGTTATGTATTTAAATAAAATTGAGATTAAGTTATAAAAATACCTCCACAAAACCATGCACATCTTCTAAATACCTCCGCATGAGCTTCACCACTTGATGTCGCAGCATTATGTTGGAACTCATTTGTGGTCGACGTAAATCAAGGCAACGGTATCTATAAAATTGATTATTAATAATGCTTTTAACCAAAAAGTAGCCAGATGGACTAAAAAAACAATCTTTAATGCAAATCTTTATACATCGATAACAATAAAAGAGAAAAACAAGAAAATATCCATTTTGACCGAGGAATGTTAACAAAATAAACTTGAGTTTTTGAAATTACGAAAATAGCAGTTGGCTTTTTCTACTTTTAATTTCCACCAATCACATGAGGATTCGTGTCACCAAACACCGACGGTTAAAACCCTCGATTAAAATCTCCTAAGCCATGTTTTAACTTTAAAAGAATAATTTTTTCAATCCATGAAGCCTCTAGTGCACCAAATATGCTGCACCATTTTGAATTTGTTTGCCATATAATCCAATCTTCCGCACCAGATTAAAATGCCTTTGCGCCAAAAAAAAAACTTTCCGTGCTCTGGTTGATTGGTAATTTTAAAAGCTCAAGGCTATTTTGTTAAATTTTTCGATCTAAAGGGATATTGTCGAGACTTTTCCTTAAAAGTAATGACAATAATTACGAGCTACTCGAGCTCAAGCTCTCTTTCCAAAGCTTGAGTTCGACTCACGAGTAGTTTTTCAGGCTCGAGCTCAGCTCGTTTATTATTTATTTTAACTTGTATATGTAATATAATATATACTATTTTGTTATTTTTAGCATAATTTTATACATAATTATTATTATATAAATATTTATTTAATATATTAAAATAAAACTTCACAAAATAATAGGCTCGTTTAGAATCGCAAGCATACTTGAGCTCGATAACTGAGCTCATAGTCAAGGTCAGACTTGTTCCATTAAACAAGCTAATTTCTTGGCTCAAGCTCGTTTAAACTCGGCTTGGATCGAGCTTTTAACGAGCCAGTCTCAAGTAGCTCACACCCATAGGCCATAGCAATAATCATAAAAGCCAATTTACTTGCTTGCCCAAATAAAATGCTACCTCAAGCGAATTTCCTCTTTAATAGAATCTTTTACATCGTCTGCACTTGTAACCAAAAATGGCAACTTAGCCTTCACTGAATTCAACACTTGAACTTGTTGTGCAGTGACCTGAAGAACATATGGACAATCAAATTACAAAATGAAGACATAAAGATAAAGTTTTGAAGAGGTTAAATTACAAGCGGTCCCACCTCTATCGTGCCAGTCTTCATGTTTTTGTTAACTGAATCACTCGGACGGAGCCGAACAACACCTTGTATAGAAACTACATACTCGAGTCTCAAATCATTCACAATAGAATGAGCTTCAGGGAATTCATTTGGAAGTGTTGTAACCTGTTTGTTTTTTTATAAATTCAATAAGCATTTATTCATGCATCTAATTTTAAAGCAATATAGTAGCATGCTCTGATTTAAATTGCAAGTTGTGAACAGAAATCAATACTACATAAAATACACTTTTATTATGTGATTGCATCTAGTGATGCTAAATTGAAAACTTGCAACTCATTTCATTTGAGTTTTACAATAATTTTAACAACTTAGAATATACCACTGTAGGTTTGTAAATGAGCCGAACCAACATTGAGCTCGGCTCAGGTTGTTTATCTTAGCGAGCTGACATTGTTGAACTTGTGGCCGGCTCGTAACAAGCTCGAGTTAGCTCGTTTATTTAAACAACAAGTTTATTTTTTTACACGTTAGTATATATAATAAAGAAAAAAAATATTTTTAACATACACGTGATGCCCAATTTATACACAAAATAATTTACAATTATATATTAAAACTTATATATACTAGAATTTGTGCTTTAACTTAAACAAGCCAACGAGCTGAGCTTAGCTTGGCCCAGGCTCGGCTCGGCTCAACTCGTTTACAATCAAAGAAATTTTGACTGAGCACAAAGCCACTAGCTTTTTTAACAGGCCCTAAATACCAGTTTGACCATGATCATTACAAACAAATCAGTGTGTTGTAACATATCAACAAAATCACACCCAAAAAAAAAAATCTTTCAACAGTAACACCAACATGAAACTGATCAAACCAACAATTGAATCAGTTATTGGTTTCAAGTCAAGACTTTTTGTGCTTAAATCAAGAAGATGCATACAATGAATAAAAACTTATAAAGTTATAAACCAAACCTGAACAATTCCAGAATGGTCTCTGAGATACCACTATGATTGTAAACAAGCCAAACCGAGCCAGACTGTTTATCTTAATGAGCTTTGAAATGTTGAACTCAAGCTCGGCTCGTAAGAAGCTCGAGCAAGCTCATTTTATTTTTGTTATTTTATAAATTAAATTTATAATTTTATATGTTGGTATATATATATAAACAGAACAATAACTTTCACATACACGTAATGCATAATTTAAAGTTTGGGCTTTAACTTAAATGAGCCAACTAAACGAGTCTAATGCGAGCTCAGCTCACTTACAAACTGAGCCGGCTTGACTCTATTCGTTTACAAGTATGCAGTCAATATCGGTGCTATAATGGTTATCGGACCTCTAACAAAATATCGGTACAGATAATATCGGCGATACTGACTGACCGATATTTGACTGATACATCACCGATTTTCTCGATATCAATTTTTTAAGTCTTAATTGTCAATTTTTAGCGTTTTAAGTCCTAACCAGTTCCTACTTGCTATTGCTACAATTGCTAGTGTTTTGCAAGTTGCAAAAGGTTAATTTGTTCATGGTAGGGGAGTATACTGAATTGTTCGTGTTAAATTGCTATATATATTAAAATTACCGATATCCCACTGCGATAACTGATATCTCAAAATATCAATCCGTAACCGATATCCGATATTTCTATCCATAAACAAGCCAATATCAAGTGAGCTAATTTACAACCCTATATACAAATTTAACCCTTGATCATCACAAACAAAACCAACCTAACCAAACCCACAAAGCGATATACCTGAACGATACCGGAATGGTCTCTGAGAGTAACAAAAGTAAGGCCACCATGACCCCTATGAAGTGCAACCCACCCACAGAGCCTCACCTCCTTACCCACATCCTTCTCACTCAACTCACCACACAATCCATTTCGGTTAACCCATTCAAGATTAACACTTTCATGAACCGACCCAGGTACCGATTGCTGTCGCTGTGGGTGATTGGTGACGACTGGTTCGGCTGTTGATGCAGAGACAGTGGAGAATGATTTAGTTAGAATTGGTTGGAGAATAATAATGGGTTTGATGCGAAACAGGGTTCGGGTTGAGATGTGTGTGGTTCGGATTGCTATGTCGGGTAACACCCGGAAGAGTACGGACATGGCGTTGCAGAGGGTGGGATTATAATTATTATCTGTTCAAGCGTGAAGATGAGGGTTTTATGGGTTGATACTTTGGTTGTCATGGTCCTCCAACATTGGAACGAACTTAATAAAGGACCAAGATTTTGTCATAACATTTAAAAAAAACCCGTTGCGCGTTAAGCGGCGACCTTCGGTCAGTAAAACCTGTGTTGACTGTAAATTCCGAGTGTTGTTGGTAAAACCCGGCCATTGTTACCCGAGTGTTGAAATGCGGGAATTGGTAAAACTCGAGAATCACGACAGCAAGCTGACGCGAATTTGATGAGTATCAGTTACGTTCATTATGATATAGATACAATTAAAAAAATACACAAAATTTTGAAGATTAAAATAAACAATAAATCAATCAAAAATGCATCTTGTGGCACCGACGTTTCTCTTTTACTCTATATAGCAATAATTGTTGGTTCGATTTTGTTTTCTTTGAAAGCAAAAGCTACGGTTAGGTTTCGGTTATGCTTCACTTCAAAATCGAACCTTATGTGATTTGTGCATGATACCGAACTTTGTTCACATCTTTAGTACTGGAATATGTACGTGGTGCAAGAGTAAATTAGTAAAAGGAGACATTTGTTTGCAAGTTAATTTGATGTCCATGAATTAGTGCTCTTTTTAGGATGTCTTTAGTTGTTTATTAATACAACTGTATAAGTTATATATGGCACTTAGAAGAGAAGAATCAAAAGTAAGATTATAAACATGTGAAACAATATGTTAATGTTTGGTGCACGTACGCGCTATATTCATGTGAAACAAAAGTTGGCAGATCAGATAGAGGAGATGAATATTATGGAAGACATACTAATGTGGATTAGGCCCCTGATCCATTTTATAAGTTTTGTAAGGGCCATGGGATCGTGAACCAATATACCATGCCATGTACTCCTCAGCAAAATGGTGTTGCTAAACGGAGAGATTGAACCCTTATGGATATGGTACGCAATATGTTAGCCAACACTAATTTACCTATTCTCTGGACTGAAGCCTTAAAAGCAGCCATTCATATACTCAATAGAGTTCCTTCTAAGTCTGTCCGTAAAACTCCTTATGAACTTTGGACATGAAGGAAACCAAGAATTATATGAAAGTATGGGGTTGTATTGCTAAAGCAAAACTTTATAATCCTTTCCTAAAGAAACTTGACCCTAAAACTGTTACCTGCTTCTTTATCGGATATCCTGAAAATTCAAAGGGTTATCGTTTCTATTGTCCTTCCCATGTCACTCGTATTGTAGAAACCAAGCGTGCCGTGTTCCTGGAGGATTACAAGATCAGTGGGAGCAGTACTAACCCTTATGAAGAATTGCAAGAAATACAAGATGCAGGGGAAGACTCGTCGATTATTGTAACTCCGGTTATTCCTCTTGTACCCCATGCAATTGAACCTTCTGCACCACCTTCTCCACACTCAGAACCCGTTATGGCAGAAAATGAAGGCACATCAAACACTCAAAAACCAAGACAAGGTTGAACCCACTAATCAACTCAGGAGGTCATCCAAGTCTAGAAGACCTACTAACTTTGATGATTATGTCACCTACCTGACTGAAGCTGACACCGGAAAGCTTAATGATCCTATCTCTTATAATGAAGCCATGAGCAGTGATCAGTCTTCTGAATGGAATAAAGCAATGATTGATGAGCTTGACTCCATGAGGAAAAATTGCATTTGGGATTTGGTAGAATTGCCCAACGGTGTTAAACCCGTAGGATGCAAATGGGTGTTCAAAACAAAACTTGATCCAAATGGGAACGTTGAACGCTATAAAGCGAGAATGGTTGCAAACGGCTACACTCAGAAAGAGGGAATTGACTATCAAGAGACTTTTTCACCTGTCTCTCGAAATGATTCATTAAGGATCGTTATGGCCCTAGTAGCTCACTTTGATTTAGAGCTGCATCAGATGGACGTGAAAACCGCTTTCCTTAACGGAAATTTAGACAGAGAGGTGTACATGAAGCAGCCTGAAGGTTTTAAACCTGAAGGTCAAGAACATCTAGTCTGTAAGCTCAAGAAGTCAATATATGGGTTGAAACAAGCATCACGTCAATGGTACCTATAGTTTGATAAAGTCATGAGGAAACAAGGTTTTGCAAAGAATCAAGTGGATCAATGCACCTACCTCAAAATGAGTGGGAGTAAGTTTACTATACTTGTCCTTTACGTAGATGACATTCTATTGGCAAGTAATAGTTTAGACATGTTGCATGAGTCGAAGCGATTACTCTCGCATAACTTCGACATAAAGGATCTCGGAGAAGCTTCTTATGTTATTGGCATCGAAATTCACCGAAACAGACACATAGGGATCTTAGGATTATCTCAAAGGGCCTACATTGACCGTGTCCTTACTCGTTACAAAATGCAACATTGTAACCCAACTGCAGCTCCAGTAGTTAAAGGAGACGTTTTCGGGGCATTCCAATGTCCGAAAACAGAGGTTGAAAAGGAGAAAATGAGATTGTTACCTTATGCATCAATAGTCGGGAGCCCTATGTATGCACAAATTTGTACTCGCCCATATATTGCTTATATTTCTGGAATGTTAGGCCGTTATCAGACTTATTCTGGCCTTGAACACTGGAAAGCAGCTAAGAAGGTGCTTCGATATCTTCAAAGGACGAAAGACTACAAACCGACTTATAGAAGAAATGATAATTTAGAAGTGGTAGGTTATTCTGATTCTGACTTTGCTAAATGAAAAGATGACAAGAAGTCCACTTCGGGGTATATCTTTATGTTAGCAGGCGGGCCCATCTCATGGAGGAGTCATAAGCAACAGTTAACGACTACTTCCACTATGATGGTAGAATATATAGCTGCTTATAATGCTACCTGCTGTGGAATGTTGCTTAAAAATCTGATCTCTGGACTAAACTTAGTCAATTCCATTTATAGACCATTGAAGCTTTATTGTGATAATTCAGCTGCCGTTAATTTCTCAAACAATAACAGTTCGACCGGAGCTGGTTTATATCTTGATACAAAGTATTTGTTCGTGCGTGAACGAGTTGAGAAAAATAAGCTTTGTATTGAGTATATTAGTACACATAATATGCTAGCGGATCTGATGACTAAAGGAGTTTTTGAAGAACATGTTGCTAATATGGGATTTACTGAAGACCTTATTTAATTGCATATTGTACTTATTTACATTTTATTTAATTAAATTTCCCCAGTTTTGATGTATGTCTCTTAATATGTTATGTATGCGTAATGACATATAGACAAATTATTATACAAATCAAATATTTGAAGGGCTTACTTATATAATTTTGATCATAACTACTTAGGTTTTAAACAAGGACTGGGTATGAATAATGGGGGTCTTGAGCTGATGTTCAATTCAATGATTATATTTCTCTGCTTCAGTTTGAGTTTAAAGCTAAAATGAGTGTTCAAATCTGCAGACTAATCTAATGCTCATAATAAATGATTATTTGACCAAGTGGGAGAATGTAAGAATAAATATATGGATATATATATTTATGTATGACCCTCATAATCATTTATATTATAATAGATAAAAGTTAATTAATTATACCTTATTATTATTAGCTAGGTAATTGCTGATGGACCAAATTAACCTTTTCTTGCTAATCAAAGGTTTCCCCTTGGGTGTATATAAATACATGGAGAGACTAATAAACATCATTGAACATAACCCTAAACCTCACCTAATATTTTCGTGACCTCACTCTCCATATATTATTCGGTTTCTCAAGAACCCTAATCCACATCACTAATATACATCCTAAAGGGGAACCCAACCAAGCTGACTATCATGTCGTCTTGATCTTTCTCATCAGCCGTGGCTTCTCTCTCTGCTGTGACATGTATGTTTTAGTTGTAGGTTTATCATAATATTCATATTTTTATTATATACATGAAGAACTTATCAACAAATCTAACTTTTAAATCTACATTATTGTTCATTATAATCTAACTTCTAAATCTACATTATTAGACTCAAATCATCAACCACATGAGAAGAAACATCACTATCACTGTAACATTCTGAAAATATTCATACCAATTTTGTCAATTTAGAAAGTTAAGTGACTAGTTAGCCAGTTAGCTAAAGATATATGGAAGTGACACGTGTCCTATGACTCATCACTATGAGAAGACACATGTCACATGGTGGAAACATAAAAGGACACATGTCTCACATAACAACTCATACCCTCACAAAGTGACATGTGGCTAGTGACTAATCAATATAAATGCCACATGTCAACACCTTATGGCACAAATCATCATCAAGAATGACACATGTCCCGTGGTGGTAAGCGATGGTCCGACCGATAATGACTATAAGTAGTGAACTTGGGCTCCTCAATTGTGGCATCCAAAACACAAAATCACTTTCACTTTCTCAAAGTTTGTGCCACCGAGTTGAAGTTCCGATGCCACTCTAGAGTTCGACGTTCCATACCCTGACACCCTACGTATAGTCGAAGTGTTGCTCGTACAAGCTTAGGCATATAAATTCCGAATACCCGTATAAGGTAGGTGTTCTGCCTAAGTTATTATTTTATTATTATATTACGTGGCTTAGACCCTAGTCGGGGTTATAGCTTAGACCTTGATCAAATTAAAAGGGTAATAGTTAAAATAATATTTCTTTATAATTAAGAAATACAAAATTATATATACAAAATTTATAGCTAAAATATTGTTTCTTCATGATTTAGAAACATAAGCTTTTATATACAAGGGGTATAGTCAAAATAAGTGTTTCTTCATGACTAAGAAACATAAGATTTTAATACATGGATTATAGTCATATTAGCGTTTCTTCTTGAAAAAGAAAGTTATTATAGATGTTTCTTTATAAAGAAGAAACTTAGCATAAGATTGGCAAATAAACAGAAAGACTTCAGATTTAAATATTTTATTCGAACAAATGATCAATCAAGTTTTAAAGCTATCAAAACCAGACTAAAGGTCTGTAGCCGGATCAAAAGACGAACCGGATATTTATATAAACCTATTTTATTATAGGTTAATCATCATTCATTCACAAAGGTTTTCAAACGAGATCACCACATCATTTAGATCAGACAATCACATGTGAATACGTTCAAACTTTTTACAATTTATAACGCGAATACGTTCAAACTTTTTATCACTCATTAAGATAAACGGGTTGTTTATCTTAACAAGTCAGTCAAATATTTATATTAGATTACGTGATCTCTAACATATAAAGATTTAAGGGATTACGTGATCCCTATTAAATTACAAGGTATAAAATAAAAGCAACTCACACCGAGTACACATGTGTCTGGATCCAAACATAATATGTCTAGTCTATCAATCAAGGGTACGTGGTCACAGACTAGAAATCATAATAAAATTTCCCTAATGGGCATCAATTCCCGGAGAACCATAATTGTGTGTGTATGACAAGTGATACAAATCCCAGAAATAAGAGACGTTTATGCTGAGATTGTTCAAGAAAACTATCTTGTCAGTCAAAGATTTAATAAATGATTTCAGAGTCAACAATTCACCAGCATATCGCTGACGTATTTTGCCCCCACATTTCAGGAAATAAAGTTAACACAAGTAGCAAGGAATTAGAGTCACTCATGGAGTTAGATGCTCGCAAGGTAGAGATGACTCAGTTTTTAATTATTAAAATATTGCAAACAATATTTAAACACGATTTATAAAGCAATCACTCAAATATATAATATCCGAAAAGGTTTCATAATAAATTAATATTTTATTATAAACAAAGTCGTCCGCTAAATAACATGCAACTCTGATATATTTACAAAACATGCACCAACTATTGGTCACACACCTAGGCCATAAGTATGGAGTGTGATAATTACCATCTTGGTATCACTAGTCTAGAAGTCCTTTGATATATTCATACAATCAATACGATAATTTGGTGTTTGGGATAACCTTATGTATCTTATATACATAGTGAAGGTTTGAATTCATAGCTACATACATATGTTGCTATATATAATGAATCACATTGAAATTACTTTCATAGTGAAGTTTTCTAATAATACCTTGAAATTTCAATCATATAAATCAACCAGTACACAAGAACGAATACTCAATCTATTATGAAAACACCGTACCATAAATTAGAAACTTCTTTCATGTTCACAATGGTGTTTTTGACACGTCCAACTCGTATGACTGTCAAAGTTGGAAAATTACATCATTAGAAACCTTCGGTTGAAAACTTTATTTAACCAGTAACTTAGTTACCACTAATAGTGGTAAGTCACAACTAATAATTTTCTATGATATTCAATTATAAATGATTATCATATTTTTGCAACTTTCCATCGATCAAGTGAAATTGATATAATTTTCAATAGCATTTCAATAAGATGATATAAAGCCACCTTACAGATGTCACACCGCCACTCGTTGAATGGGCAGTAGGATTCCCGATCAAGGGCTCTTCCCCTTGAACTTTGCTTAAACTTGAATTTCCATGGTTGTTGGTGCATAAAATAAGAATGGTCATAAACGAGCATGAACTCTACACATCCCTACTCATACACTTATTTATTTTTATATACCTCCAGTCTTAAGTAGAGCCCGACTAACCAAAATATGGGTGGCACAAAAATCACACAACACATAATCCCATGAAGGGTGCATAATTTTGACGAATAATGCAAGATCACTTAACACAAGTCTAATGTGTTAGATCTCAATGCCTACTATTATATAAATCTATCTCTTGTAATAGAAGACTACCACTTTTGTCACTTGTCAACCTCATAGCCTTTCTCACATTTTTTTCAAACAATTTCAATATATGGTCATTTATCTTTTAAGTTATTTTAATATATGAATTCAATATTTTAATTGAATATAAAGCCTAACCGATTCATTCATTAATATGATTTTTTATATAAGATTGGTTTCAAATTTGGTATTAAAATTTTCTTATATGCATTTGAACAAAGGAAAATGAGTATTTTCTTAATTTTCCCCAAAAATTTTGTATAAATATTGCAAACATGAAGAATACTTATTATATATACATATCTTGGTGCTTAGCATTAAATCATTGAAATTGAATATTATAATAAAATTCATATTTGTAACGATTTACTATATGAATTATCTGTCATTTATTTATATGACATTTTTTTTGTGTGTAGTATAAAGGGTTTTAGCAATAAGAAGATCAATATTTAATTTTCAATATTTCTTTCATAACTCAGACCAAAATGCTTCAGAAACATATATATTTATGACTTGATTTATACTTTTTTACACATTTAAATGATCATTTTTCTTGATAGTATTTCACTTAATGGTTAAAGTTTAAAATTTCCTTAATTACCCGTATAATACACGGGCCTCAAACTAGTATATTATATTTTATCTAGTAGAATCTAATATAATTATTGGGTTTAGAAAATAAAGCACAATGAATCAAATTAATTTGGAGGTCATCAGTGGCGGAACCAGAAATATTTACGTGGATGGTCCAAACTAAATTTGCCATATATATATAATCGTCTAAGTGTGTGTCGACTGTGTGGTTTTGTCAATCAAAAGGGGTTGCGGCGCAATTTGTTGTCTGCCTACAACTCTTTTTATTATACTTTGATCTTTTTTTTTCTTTTAGTCTATAATGAATGGATATCTTTGAATAATTGAAACTTGTTGGCTAATATCAGTTAAAGAATTTGATAAATAAAGTTACAAAATTTTTTTATTATGATTAATAGGAAAAAACAACCCAAAAAGCTTATTACAAATCTAATAATGAACTAAATAAAAGGAAAATATTAATTAAACATAGAACAAAACAAAAGAAAAATATAAACTTTTTTATTAAGTTAAATAAATTAATAAAAAAATAACTGGTTAGTTTTAAGGTACTTCTTTAAGTTTGACCTTAAAAATATATTAAATTTATGCATATGTGGTAAAATGCAGATTTTCATTTTTTTTTACTTTTATTTTTATTTTGACCCACTAAAATAGTTGGCTAAATCTTGGGTCATGTGTTGATTAAAAAAGGCTCAACCCATCCTTATCTTAACCATCAGGTCATCTTCTTCATTTTTACTGCAAACTGTTACCACCAGAACACAGGTGGAGTAGATGATCGGAAAAAAATGGTTGTTTGTTCCACTCTTTATTTCTCATCTCAAGTGTTCCGTCTCTGCTGACAATAACTTGAGAGGGTCAAAGTAAGTAAAGGCGAAGAAGTTATAGGTCCGTATCATGAGAACTTTGTCTCGCCAGAGGGTCAAATGACCTTCCTGGCCCCCCTCTGATTCCGCCGTTGGAGGTCATATGTTTGATGACTATACATGATTTTCTTTCAATATATAACAATGAAATCAATAGTTTTATTTTTGTGGTATGATGTGTGCGTGCAGTGTGATAAAATATAAGGGATGAGAGATTTAGCTTTTGCACAAGATTGTGTTTTAAATTTATAAAAGTGATTTCTACTAAGACTAAACACACACAAAATAGGCAAGTGTTTCTATCGTATATGTAGAATAGTATTGGTAAGAACCAAGTATCGATCCGTGGACACAAATGTTTCTAATAGTGAATCTTCGTTTAAGTTTAATCGGAGAGTTTTAATCATTTGGGGTTTGATTTTTAAACTTTATAAACTAGAAATACTTATATATAATATATAGGTGACAAGAAGAGAAATTCTAAATAAGTAATTCAATTGTGTGAAGGTTACCATCCAAGATCAAGAATCCACTCCATTCTTACTTGATGATTATTAAGTAAAACATGTGACAAACTTGCCCTAATAATATAAGATAGAATAGCCTCTCATTTCTAAGTGAACATATTCTATGACATGAAACAAAGTAGCATGCGTATTTTCAAGTCAACCCTTTCTTAATCTCATACTACCACGAGAATATCAATTTAAGTAGGCAAGTAGTTTGGTAAAGTAGAAAGATTAAGATTGACTTGGATTTTCAAATACCAATTCTAACAACTTCGGGTGGTTAGAGTTTAGTCACACAACCTCTCCTTGGTTGATTTAATTTGGTTATAATTACACATTTCATTAACATATAATTTCCTTAACTAGCATGATAACCTAAGCAATCATGTTAACAATGTTATTTTAGAATTATCAAAACTAAAGAAATAAATCATAGCTTATATCTTATCATTTCTAAGTACAATATAAGGATCCATGTTTTATCTTGAATAATGTATCAAGGTATTCTTTTTACCATTTCTAGTTTCTAAGAACATGAGTGAATCATGAATGATTGTTAATCATCAACCTTGATGTATTTAGTTAAAGTGATAAAACATTTCTTCATCAAAGGATAATTGCAAAATAACCATGTACTTTACCAAACAAAAGCACATGTTTAATATAATCATCAAGTAAAACAAAGCTTCTTCATAGAAATTAGATGATAAATGGAGTTTAGCTCATAATTGGCATCGTTATGATCATTAAAAGAGATGAGGATGACAAACACGTGATCAAACTAGAACAATCTAACTAAATGTTGGATGAGTCTTCCCTCTTCAATGATGATGATGATGATGATGGATGATGGTGATGATAGCCTCCAAGCCTTCAAACTCTCCACAAGATCTTCAATAAGAGTGTAAAGTGGGTGTTTTTAAAAGAGAAACCCGTATAGAAGTTTTCTTCAAGCACAACAAATGAGTGCAACATGCTCCTCTATTTACAGGCTGTCTGGGCACTTAGGCACGGCCCCGTGCTCCATGAGGCACGCCCCCGTGTCCAGCTGTCATCTCGCATTTAATGCTCTGTCAGATCGTACATGCTGACTCACCACGGGGGCGTGCTTCCTGAGACACGGCCCCGTGTTTTTGGTCATTTGTTATTTTTTTTTTGTCTTTTTCCGAAAGGTGACCATGGCCCCATGCCTTCTGAGGCACGACCCCGTGCCCATCTGTCCAGTATACTGTCTTTCCTTGCATAGGAAAGCATGGGGGCGTGTTTCCTTGTTTTCTTGGGTTTTCTTTCATTTTTCTTTGGTTTTTGGTTCGTTTCTTCATTTGAGGCTTGGGTTCACCTGAAAATTCATTTTAACATGATAAGTAGCTATTTGAGCTATATTATTTGATAGAAGTTGTAGTTTTTAGAGATTATTTGATGCTAAAAAGATGTATAATTTTATACCATCAAACATCCCCACACTTGAACCTTGCTTGTCCTCAAGCAAGCTATTTATAAATATTCTCTAAAAATAGCAATATCATAGATTAACATCCCCAACAGAGTTCCAAGAAAATGGGGACAAAATAACCAACCTTAAATCATAAGAATATATGTAGCGATATATAAAAAGGCGATTTGTTTTTATGAGCTTTTGTTTATGCAAAACGTCACGTTCTCACAATGTTCACTCACACTCGATTTTAATCTCTGATCATACCTGTGATGTATGCATGTGAACACTCTTAGGCAAATGTGACATGTGATAAATAAGCTTGTAACAAGTTCAAATCTCCACCTTTGTGAAGGGTTGCATAAATCAGAAGGTAATATGGGTTGGTTTTGGTTGAGTAGGGATTTGGTATTTTGTGGTGGTTCAACGGTTCAGGTTAATGAGGATGAGGATGGTAAATACAACTCTTGTTGATTGTCGGGAGTCTTAAGATGTCTTCAGTGGTTAGCTCTTTTCTCCCGATTGCTGATTTTTTTTAAACAAAGCTAGTGACTCTTTTAAGGTCAGACCGTCAATACCAGTTTTGTCGAGGATGTGGATCAGTTCTTCCTCAATCTTGTTCTGAACATAACTCCCAACAATAATGGATCGTTCGGCTTTGAGCCTAATAGCCCCCACCCTCATTAGTTTGGTATATTCATGTTGAGACTGAGTTTGACTTTTTCTACATCTTCCTTCGTGGGACCAGTTTTCGCATCCTAAGCATCGTTAGTATCTTTTTGGTCTTCTTTTCATTGCGATTTTGAAAACTCCAAAAAATGGTGGCCTTGTTCGTCCTGGCGCCACTTTTTCCTCACCTTATTGCTAAAGAGAAATATTCCCTCCCTAAGTTCTAGTGGCAACCTAGGTTTTGCGAAATGTATGTAGTAAAAGACATTGATAATGAAAGAATGCATTTCCAGTTCTTTAGGGTCTGCCAGTAAAAGACCACTGTTGTATTTTACCGGTGAAAGGGATAAAGTGGCAAGGTTTTTTTTTTTTTTTTTTGATAAGGTTTTTGGGTTTTGTGATTTGGAGAATGGTTTGAGGGAATGGTGACAATATTACCCTCTTATTTATACAACGCTTCGTGCCGTCTTGAAATAAATATTTGCGACAAGTTCTAAATCACACGAAACATATGACTCGCCCAAAGCTTCCGAAAAAATATTTATATGGCATGAGGTTTATCTCACAGTAACGGGGGAATTGGGTATAAACGCTATATTTTGCATAAATTTATTCTCAATATTACAAACTTCTTTTTTACTTTTTCACTTTTTTGGTTATGGTAGATTTTTAGTTGGTCTTCTGAGATTTTCTTTTGGTTTTGTTATAAAAATAATCTTTGTTTGCTACAAAAATTTTGTTATTAGAGAATCTTATAATTAGTTGAAAAAACAATTGGTCAAGTAATTACCCTCCCCACACTTGAATCTCACATTGTGCTCAATGTGAAAAGATTCATAATAAGATTCATATAAATTATGGTGGGTAAAATGGAAAGGAACTTCCCTACGGGCTAGCAAAATTTCGACAGAGCGTCCCTTGTTTTTGGTCCGTTTTTCTGTAGTGTACCTAAATAATAAAACTGCATACAACCAACAAACAACCAAAGCATAATACTACTGAAAATTGGGTATGAAATCATTCATACCCTGCCCACACGGGCTAAATAAGTCCTAGTCAAATGTCTTGGCACCCCCGGCCATAAGTAGCAAACAAACAAACAACCAAAAAATTATCTCAAACAAGTATAATAATAATAACAATAATAATAATAATAATAATAATAATGTTAGATGGTACTATCGCCCATGCCCATACCCATACCCATACCAGACCTACCATAGTTACTGCTCGTTAGTTACCCAAGTGATCTGGGTCAAAGGGTCCCCACTGCCTGTCCATGCACTCACCTAACTGATGAATCTCTCGCCTCATTTCCGCGTACGTTGCATCACGTTGTGCGTCAGATGCAGCAATGTGCCTTGATAACCTGTCAAAAGAAGCGGCGGTGTGAGTCTGGAACTGGTTAATGAGCCCGTATAGCCCCTCGAAAGAGTACTGGCTATGGTATGATGAGCTGGGGCCGTCTCTTGATGATGATGGGCCGCCCTGCTGAGAGTAAGTGCGGCGGCGGGTATGACGTGGCGGTGATCCTGTCCTCCTCTCTGGTATGTATAGAATGGTCATTTCAGCGGGGCCCTTAGGATCATAAATCTGGTTGAGGGCATCCTGAAACCTCCACTGGTCTGGTTTTCTGTCTATTTGCTGGACCATCTGCATACTGATACAAATGTCGAGGTCTAGTGGGATCGGGCTAGAGTTGCATGTTCCTTCTCTATCTACACCATAAGCTTTGTAGAGCTTATAAATCCATGCACCACCAAAGATCGGGGTATTTGGGCTCCTTGCGTTTGCATTAGGTCTAAACAGTTAACATAATAGGTACGTGATATTGCAAGGTGCCTCGTTCATGATGCAATAAAGGGCCCATAAATCCCTCAATCCTACCACCCCCTCACTCTGGCCACGCTGAGTGACTGTGTGGCTCAGCAAGCAGTGAATGTATCTCATCAGTGGGTCAAATAGGGAAGTGCTTTTGGTGCTGCTTGCACAGTAGTTTTCACCCCCAAAACTTAACTGCTCCCATGCTTGCATCCTGGTGTTTCCTGGTTCTCCTGACTTATTAACATCTTCATCTGCTAAAGTAGTCATAGCCTCGTACCATATGGGAGTATCGGTCTCATCGGATGTATAAATGCCCAAATCGATCCCGAGTTGTGTGATCAAGGTTTTGTACCATTCCCCTCCGACCCTGAACTCGATAGCTTCTCCATTCCACATGTACAAGTCTTTTGTTATTATAGAGAATGAGGCTAAACACTCTTTAGTCAATTCTGTTACTGCCTTGCCTTTTTGATTGAGAACACGTGTCCATGGCCCCTTGACAAGCCCTTTGTACCTTCTCCATTGGTTTACTTGCTGTAGAGTCTCTTTACAAGCATAGAAGTTCAGCTTTGGAAATCGGTTGTTTAGGTAGGCCAATCTTTGTCGGGCGTGTTCATCTCTTTCCGTGTTTTCAGGACAGATCAAGAAGGCATGCTCATCGTCCCCATATTCAGCCATCTGCAATTTTAGAACAAGATTAGTCAATTTTTTTCTAAAACTTTTACTGATAATGTGGAACAGAAGCTTGAGCACGGCTATTATGACTGATTATGACATTTTGTTGACCTGTGGTTGACCACGGGGCGTGTTTTGCAAAAACACAGTCCGTGTTTTTAATCCTAATTCTGAAAATGTGAAGATTCAAACTTGCGATTCAACCCGATTCTTAATAAATATCATCCGGGTTTGATTTTTATGGTATGGATCATCCAAGACCCAAACCCGAATGATTTTCCCCAACAAAATCTAAGTTCAAATCTATTTATCAAATCAGAACCCTAGATTTAAACAATTAATCCTTCTATTTTCCGGGTTTTGACCCGATTCATCAACAATTGGTTATGAAATTCAGATTTTGGATTAATTTTAGACCTAAAATGATGAATTTGAACTATAGAATCACCAAATTGACATACCTCATGTTGGAAATCGTAGATTTGAAGAAAATAATTGAACGAATGGTTGAAGGTCGTCGGTTTTCGGATGTAGGCGAAGTGTATTTTAGGGTTAAGTTATGAGGGATTTCTTATTTTTCTTCAAAATCCCGTAACTATACTGTAGGTCTGGCACGGCCCCGTGCTTCAGGAAGCACGGCCCCATGCTGCATGTAATAGTCAGGTTCTTTTTGTTTCTTTGTTTATTTAACTAGCTGGTTTGTTTTTAAATGATTTCTTTGAGAATTACGGTTAAAATAAAATGCAAATTCCTAATAAATTTCATTAACTCCTAAACATTACAATGAAAATTAAACAACATGAACCGAGAAACCTGAAACTAGCTTAAACGAGAATAATTCCTAAGAAAACAAGACAAGGCTTATCCTACTAACGACCACCATTCCCGAACAGATCTTGAATGTGTGGCATGGCTCTTTTGACTTCCAAGAGCTCGGAAAGGTTTTTGTCGAGCTTTCCAATTTCTCGGTTAAGGAAATTGAGCTTATAGTCCACATCTTTATTGTGGTTCTCAACAACGTGGAAATTCTCGAACCTTAGCAGTTCAACCTTGTTTGTCAACTCGATCAAGCGAGCTTCTGTTTAGATGTTACTTTCGACTTGGTCTCTTATTATGCCTTGAAGTCTTATGATTTCTTCCTCAAGGTGTGAGGAAGATTCACCATTTTTGAATTTCCTCACTGGTTTACACTCCATTATTTTGTTGTCCATTTCAGTAATTTTAGTTTTGTGTGAATGGAATAGTGAGGATGGCATGCAATATATAAAGACTGGAACGTCCAGCACGGCCCCGTGCTTCACCAAGCACGGCCCGTGGTTTTGAGGAAATAAATGTTTCTGATTTAGAGAATTGTACGGAGTCAGCGCGTAAAACGTTGAAGATTCTAGGGTGACCACGGCCCCAAGATTCATGAGGCACGACCCCATGATTTTTGTCACTGGATTATTATCTTTGATTTTTCATCAAAACTTGAGAACATGAATTTCGAAATGATGTTTTAAGATGTTTAATGAACATTTTTAACGTCCTAAAATTACTTTTCATTAATAATCTAGTCCTAAACATTTAGTCTGGATAAGCCCGAATATTTTAAAGCATGAAATTAAGTCGGGTTAAGCCTTAAAGTCCTAAACTTTGTGCCTATTGCACTTGATTACACATGAGAGGATAAATGTCTCTAAATTTCACTGAATGAATCTCCTCCATCGAACGGCCATGGAGTGAAGTAAGTGAAACAAAGGACTTGAAACTGAAGTTGTTCATTGATGTCCCTTAGTTCCATTTTCATGCTTTCCACCGACTCGATGAGTTGTATGAGGCGCATATCTGCAAGGAGAATCATTTCGGTAAGTTCCTTTATGATCTCTTGAAGTTTGATGAGTAGCTCGGTTTTGGAAATTTGTCGGGTTTTGTTTCTCGGTTGGCGAGGAGCGGGAATTTCATTGCTCATCTCAGTTGGCATTTGATTTCTCAGGGGTGATGTAAGTCCCGAATCTGGATCACTACAGTATGATATCAACTCGAACATGATATTTGTGCGGAATCCAAATATCGTGGTGATTCAAGAACAATAACAGAAGAACAATATAAATATGATAAACACAATAATACTCCAAATGCACACGATTATATTAATAAATCGTCTGGTACATGAGATTGCCCAAATCGGTATTGCTCTCTAGAATATGGTGGCTATCAAAGTGTGTAAGAGATATCTAGTTCTGCTAACCTAACTATCAAATAAGACATGCTTTATATAGTTAACATTTACAAGAGGCCCAATGACCACGCCCAACTAAGCCCAAATAGAAATCAACATGATTTCTATATTGCTAGCCCTTCCCACCCGAAATCCATAGGGATTTCGGTATTACATGCTCCAAGCCATAAATTCCATATTGTATAATACTTTGACTCTTCTAGATTATTTCTCTTTCGTCTTGATCATGTCATGGCCTTTTGATATGCGTTAGTCTAATCAAATCGTGACCCAACAATCTCCCCCTAGAGTGATGCTTTCAAAACTTTCAGAATCTTCACTTAGACATGATCAACAACTTCATGTGTTTGGAACAACCCATTTAATAAACATTGATTTTGTGGTTGTTCCTGCACGCATAGTGATCAGTTGGACATACAGACCCAAGTCATGAATATCCTGGGATTCCCTAGAGCATCAACACATGTGATCTCTTTCCAACTCATATCTTTACCATCATCTAAGAGCATATTTGATTTTACAGGTTCGGTTTGTTGAGTCTTAACTTATCAAATCTGTTTTGGTTTAGTAAAACGCGAAAGAGCAGACTTTGGAGTTGAACTTGTTGAAATAGAAATCTCAACACTCTTAGCACTGTATGAATTTGGAAAATTGAATTGCCTTTTACCATGTTTAAAATCATTTGACTGCAAACCTGTCGTGTTCACCTTGAAACCTTGAGTGCTTTTCACCTGAACAGTCTTCCTTTTCATTGTACGGTATAGACACTCTTTCGCCAGATGCCCACCATTCCCACATGCGAAGCACACCTTCATTCTCTGATTTTTCTTTGCTAAGTTCCAATCACCATCAGAAGGTTTAACTCTGGAATTCCCTTCCGTTGATGTTTTAGGTGAGACCCATTTCATCGGCTTAGATTGAGACTTTCCTCTAAATGCAGCCCCTTGATTATTCATATAATAGGGTACGTAAAGCCGATGAACACAGTTTCTGGCTATGTGACCCGGAATGCCACAATGGTAACACGTTTGCCTTTTAACACCAGCAACACCTGGTGAACTATTAACCTTTTTAAGTTTCTTAGCCCTTTTCAACCTTCTTTAACCTTGCAAATCTTTTCACACAGAACCTCTTCAAGATCGTCATTCTGGCTATCACAGTTCTCAAAGTCAACACTTTCAGAACATGAAGTAGAGGCAACAAGATTGTTAAAACATTGAAGACCAGGCTTGATTTCCTCTAGGGATCCTGATCCAACAGTTTCAGATTGAACCTGTTTACCATATCTCATGTTCTCCTCCCGAGCCTCTTCCTCTTCAGTTACATGCATACTCGTATAGTTGTGATTAAAAGGAGGAGGCACCTTTTCATATCCTAATCCCTCACACTTCTGAGTTTTATACTTTAGTTGACTCTTAATTATGTTCTCAACCACCTCACTTGAAACATCAAACTTCTTGAAGTTGAAATCGCCATTTTTATAATTTAACAGTTAATTCTTCAAGTTCCTTCTTAGATGCATCTAGTTCGGCAGTTAATTCAGTAATACGCTTCTTAGCATCTAGGTGGTGACAACTTTTTATACAGAAGTCTGATTGAAATTTACGTATGTCCTGACGCTGTGCATCTATCTTTTCTTTATACAGTTTCTCATTTTTCTTAAGAGTGTAGTTTTCACATTTGACCCTTTCCAGCTCCCTTACCATATTGGAATATGCTAATGTATTTGAAACTACCTTCGTAGGCGAACTCTTCATGCTCTGAAATACTACTGAAGAGGGAGTAGACTGATTAAGAGTATATCTAAACATTGAGAAGGATTGCGAAGAATCCATTGAGTAATTACTCAGATTTTCCCGCCAATTTTTTTTCGTAAAATATGATCGCCAAAATTTTCAAGAAAGATGTCCCACTCAAAAGAAGTGTCTAGGAAAAATTTTGTGCAAAATTTTTCCGATTTTCCCGCCAAAAAATATCACCGAAAATCACCTTGAAAAATTATTTTTGCCAAAATTTTCAAGAATGAAGTCTCACTTGTAAGGAGTATTTAGGAAAAATTTCGTTCAAGAAAAAATTTCACGCCAAAAAAACTCTTTTTCTTTTACCAAAAACCCTTGTTGTTGACCGAGAACAAAAATAGACCGAGAACAAAGATGGACAAAAAACAAAGATGACCGAGAACAAAGATGGAGAGAGAACAAAGATGACCGAGAACTCAAAGATTGGAGCGAAAACTCTTGAACTTGTCCGAAAAACACTGGGTTTTGGCTGAAAACGATTGTTTTTGGCCGAGAACGATGATTACTTGTTCATCAAATGAAAGTCTTGGCTGAGAACCCTTGATTCTGGCCGAGAACGACCAGATCTGACCGAGAACACCCGAGAGGTGATTTGACCAGTTGATTTTGGTAACAATTAAATTCCTAAATCAGTGGGATTTGGATTATTTTCAAAGATAATTCAATCTTTGACCAAAAGGAACCTGCTTCTTCTTCTCCGATGCAATATTCACCGGAAAAACAAAACAAACCACCAGACACACAAAATTCTTGAATCCTTTGATATCAAGCCCGAGCATTGAAAGGTTCAAAAGGCTCTAATACCACTTGTAAGTCCCGTGGAGGATCTTTCAATATGATATCAACTGATCTTGATGTTGGTGCGGAAATCCAAATATCGTGGTGATTCAAGAACAATAACAGAAGAACAATATAAATATGATAAACACAATAATACTCCAAATGCACACGATTACATTAATAAATCGTCTGGTACATGAGATTACCCAAATATTACATGCTCCAAGCCATAAATTCCATCTTGTATAATACTTCGACTCTTCTAGATTATTTCTCTTTCATCTTGATCATGCCATGGCCTTTTGATATGCGTCAGTCTAACCAAATCGTGACCCAACAGGTGAGTGTTTATGTTTGGTTTGGTGCAAGAAATGCATTGGCAAGAGGTGCAATTTATAGCCAAACAATTACCAGACACGACCCCTTGCTTCTAGGAACACGATCCCGTGCTATGGATATGACAATTCTGTTACAAATCATACTGACTGAGATTTTTGCAGCGAAGATTTCGACCCGCACTTTGTAGCATGGGACCGTGCCTACTGAGGCACGCCCCTGTGTTTTGAGACAAATAATTTTTTTATAACAAAAGAACATATATACAAGGCCTGGTTTAATGAGGGTCTTGGCCAGACCCTATATCCAGTATGTTCATTGGTTTTGATGGAGGATTACGACCTCCGAGACAGCTTCGAATGGTCCATCGATGTATGGTTTTAATCGATGTTCGTTAACCTTACACTTATGACCATCAGTTATTGAAATCTCGACTGTCCCATAGTAAAAAACTGAATCAACTATATATGGGCCTGTCCAACGGGATTTCAACTTTCCTGGAAAAAGTCGTAAACTTGTGTTATATAATAGTACATAATCGCCAACTTGAATTTTTTTTCCTTTCAAGTGGGCGTCGTGCAAACGTTTAGTATTTTCTTTGTAAGGCCAGAAGTTTCATAGGCCAGTGCTCTTAGTTCTTCAAGTTTGTGAATTTTATCTTCCCGGTTCTTACCGGTGGACATTAGATCGAAATTTACCGCTCTAAGAGTCAGTAAGCTTTGTGTTTTAGTTCTACTGGCAGATGACATGCTTTCTCATAAACAATTTTGAAGGGTGTTGTTCCTATGAGGGTTTTGTAGTCTGTCCTGAGGGCCCATAAAGCGTCATCTAATTTTTCTACCCAGTTTTTTGTGATTCATTCCTATAGTTTTTTCTAGGATCCTTTTAATTCCCCGATTTAAAACTTCCACTTGCCCACTAGTCTGAGGGTGATATGGTGTTGCCAAGCGGTGGTGAACTCTATATCGTGCCAAGACTTTGTCCATCAAGGCATTGCAGAAGTGGGTACATCTGTCGCTGATTAGGGCTTTTGGAGTACCGAATTGTTAAAATAACTTTTTCAGAAATCGTACAACTACCCGAGCATCGTTAGTGGGAAGAGCTTGTGCTTAAACCATTTAAACATGTAGTCAACTGCTATAAGGATGTACTTATTTTCGAATGAGCTAGGAAATGGGCCCCTGAAATCTATTCCACATACATCAAAGATCTCACAAATTTGAATGCCCTTTTGAGCCATCTCATTTTTGGCTGAGATGTTTCCGGCACTTTGACAAGCATTGCATGCTTGGATCAAAGCATGTGTGTCTTTATATATGGTGGGCCATAAAAATCCTACATCAAACACATTATTGACCGTGGTAGCGGTATTGTGGTGTCCACCAGTTGGTCCTTCATGGCAGTGTTTGAGAATATCTAAGGCTTCCTTTCTTGATACACACCTACGAACAGCCTGATCGGCACCTATCCTAAAAAAGAATTGATCTTCCAGAAGTAGAACTTAAGGTCGGAGATGAATTTCTTCCATTGTTGATGAGCTAGCCCTTTTCTTAGGAATCTGCAAGCTAAATAGTTTGCGAAATCGGTAAACCAAGGAATTTCATCTTCCTCCTTCATGAATGCTTGGATATGCATGAGAACTTCGTGTGGAAAATTATCATATATAACTTCCTTATGATGTTCTTCTGAAGATGGGCATTCTAAGCGTGAAAGATGGTCTGCAGCTACATTCTCTGCTCCTTTCTTGTCGTTGACTTTTATGTCGAATTCTTGGAGTAGTAAAATCCATCGGATGAGTCTGTGTTTTGCATCTTATTTGTTGAAAAGGTATCGTATGGCGGCATGGTCGGTGTAAACTATGGTTTTGGAAAGAAGAAGATTGGATCTAAATTTTTTAAAGGCAAAAACTATTGCTAATAACTCCTTTTCTGTTGTGGTGTAATTTTCTTGTGCATCATTAGGAGTTTTACTAGCATAGTAAATTGGGTGAAAATGTTTTTCTTTGTGTTGTCCGAGTACGGCTCGAACTACAAAGTCACCTTCATCGCACATGATTTCACATGGAAGGGTCCAATCGGGTGTAGTCATAATTGATGCGTTGACAAGTTTGTCTTTCAATATGTTGAAGATTCATCACATTCTTCATAAAAGACGAATGGTGCGTCTTTCTCTATAAGTTTGGTCATAGGTCTAGAAATTTTGGAAAAGTCTTTTATGAAACAGCGACAGAATCCTGCGTGACCTAGAAAACTTTTGATGGCTTTGACTGAAGTTGGTGCAGAAGTTTGGATACGGTTTCGATTTTTTCCTTATCAACTTTTAGTCTTGCTTGGGATATCTTATGACCGAGAAAAATGTCTTCCTTGACAATAAAATGGCATTTTCCCAGTTGAGTACTAAATTAACTTCCTCACACCTAGCCAACATTTTGTCTAGGTTTTTCAGAAAATTGAAGCCTTGTCGATATGTAATCATGATCTCAAAGCTGAGTTATCTGTTAAAATGACGATTAATGATACAAAATTTCAAGATATCTTGAAACATCGTTCTAAGATAATCGAGGTTGAGAATGAAGTTCTTGAGTTGAAAAACAAGTTGGGCAAGTTGGGCAAGTTTAGAAACTCATCATTTTTGCTAAATGAGATAATCAAAGTATCTGGTAAGAAAAAAGATTCTAAAAAGGTATATGTTTTGTTGAAATTCCACCACCGTTTTACAATGATTATACAGCAAATCCTTTTGCTAGAAAAGAAGAAGATGTGATTGTGAAAGAATCTGTAGTTTCAAACAAACCTAAGCCAGTAAAATCTGAAAATGTTAAAGTCCAAACTTCAACTCAAAAATCTCATGTTGAAAGCAACAAAGTTTTTGTTGAGAATGTTGATAAAGTCATCATTGAGGATGTGTTTGAACCCGAAGTAATACACAAGAACCAGAACATTCCAAGTTCTAATCACATTCTTTGTGAACCTCATGAATTTGAGGAGGCCGTGTATGGTTCTCACACAACTCAAATAAGAAAAGAAGATCATCTTAAAGTTAAACCGGTAAAGGCTAAAAAATCAGAAAAACCCAAAATTTCTGATGAGGATTTGATGCGGTTTATCAATCCTAATGTTTCCAAGCCATCAACTGGTCGTGTGTTTAAATTAAAAGGAATAGACACGATTTTCACTGAGAAAGACATTCTGATTAGCATTATCAAACCGGAGCTGATTGAAACTGACTTTCACAATGAAACCTCCAAGATACAAGATTTTGAAAGTCAGTATGCTAGTGCCAAAACATCAAACACATCAGACCCATTGATTAAAGCTAAACAAGTATTAAAAATGCTAAGAAAGTTTAGTTTGTGAAATCTACTGGAACTGACACTTTGCAAAGCTTTTCAAACTGCTCTAATCTTGATTTCTATTTGAAAAAGAAATCGGTGTCATCTGATGATTTGGTCAAGAGTTTTACTAAGAATGTGAGTCATCAACCTTCTGTGGCATCTGTTTTTGCTAAATTTCAAAATAATCGTGTGGACATGCGAAGTTGTTTTCTTTGTGGTCAACAAGGTCATGTTGTGAGAAACTGTGGACAGAAGAAATCTCAGAATCTTCATCCATTTGTCAAGGACCAATCGAAACCGGTTCCTTTGATAAAGGAGATTTTGAAGCGACCTTTATCGTGTGATGATGATACTCATATCATGTTTTCAAATGTGAATCCACATAAGGTAGTTCATGTGAATGAAACTTATGTTCAAGTTAAACCTAAGTTTGTTCCAACTGAGCCAATATGCAAGAACGTGACTCAAATGTCGTTCAAGCAGCCTAACCGATGTAACTTATTCCCAGGTTGCTGAACAACAATTGAATTCAGCTAAATTAGTTTCTTCTCATGAAACTCAAAAGGTGCCCAAGATTGAGGCATGGGCTGCCTTTTTAAACTAATCACTTTTACTTTGTGTGTAGGGTACATCCAAGACCGTGTCTGGTGAAAACTGGATAATGGATAGTGGATGTTCTCATCATATTACTGGGAATCTCGACCTCTAAACAAATGTGAGAAATATTCAAGGGGGTTATGTGGCTTTTGCTGGGAATTATGGGGGTATGATAACACAAGAAGGTGAAGTTTCAAATGGTCATATTACATTTGAGAAGGTCAATTACTGTGACAAGGTAGACCATAACTTATTAAGGGTGTCACAAATCTGTGACAAGAAGTACACCACAGTATTTACCGATAAAGAATGTCTGATTCTGAAACCGGGATACGTAATTCCCAAGGACATGGTTTTCATGCGATCACCTCGATCGAATGATATTTATGTCTTATATGTTCTAAAGTATCAACATCGATTGAAACATGTTTTGTCTCAAAAGCAACCGAGAAGGACTATGTTCTATGGCATCGTAGAATGGGTCACATTCATGTTCGAAAGATGAATTATTTAATGGCGAATGACTTGGTCGAAGGTGTGTCTTTGAAGAACTTTAAATTATCTGACCACTGTGTTGCATGCAAGAAAGGCAAACAGAAGAAAACGTCACGTCCGTCTAAGTTATTTAATTCCATTGATACGCCTTTAGAACGACTTCATAGGGATCTTTTCGGTTCAGTGAATCCTGCTAGTATCTCTGGAGATTGGTATTGTTTTGTAGTTACCGATGATTATTCAAGATACTCATGGGTCTTATTTATGAGCTCGAAAGATCAAACACCTGTTCTTGTTCAAACTTTAATCACTAAGATCGAATCACTATACAAGCAAAAAGTGAGGAGAATTCGAAGTGACAATGGTACTGAATTTAAAAATACTGTATTGGATTTCTTTTGTTTTCAAAAGGGAATTCATCGAGAATACAGTGCCCCATATGTACAAAAACAAAACGGTGTTGCTGAAAGGAAAAAAAGAACTTTGATTGAAGCCGCTAGAACTATGCTTGCCGATTCTAAGCTTCATGTCCAATTCTGGAATGAGGCTGTGAATACTGCTTGTTATACGCTTAATCGGGTTCTAACTGTTAAGAGACTCAAGAAGACGAGTTATGAGCTTTTGAACAACCGAAAGCCTAACTTAAAGTACTTGGAACCATTCGGGTGTCATTTTTTACGATGTTGAAAAAGGATGTGGGTAAGTTTGAAGAAAAAGCCATCGAGGGGTATTTCTTGGGTTATGCTTCTCCAAATAAAAGGGTATTTAATTTCACCCCCGGTTGTGTTGAGGAATGGTACCATGTGGACTGTCAAAAGTACACCACACCTCCTCAAGGGAAAGGTCCCGACTGGATGTTTGATTATGATGGTTTATTTAATTCATTTACTCCAACAACTGAGCAACCAGATGAAGACCTGGTTCGTGCATATTTTGAAGATCAATTGGGAATTCCAAGGTTTTCAATTTCTAATGATGTTGAAGCTCCAACTGTTGCTCCAACTGAAGATCCTAGTGATGATCCTCCAGCTTCTTTTGATAACGCGTTTACTTCTTCTGATGATAATCAAGTTGTTGATCAAGTTATTGAACTTGATAGTGATGATTCATATCATAAACTTGGAGAACACTACACTAACTTATTCGAAAATGTTGTTGTTCCTGAGAATCCCACTCTTAGGATTCATAATTATCATCCAAAGGAAAACATCATTGGAGAACTTGATGTGGGTGTTCAAACACGTCATCAAGTTGCTTCTTCGAGTGAGAGTAATGTATTGTGTGCTTATGCAGATTTACATTCTTCTGGAATTGTGAATATTGCCAAATTCACTTGCTTTCTATCCCAAGTTGAGCCAACGACGACTCGTATGGCACTTCAAGATCCTT